>NW_028169984.1:187861-195906 GCF_963971535.1 Notolepis coatsorum
GCTGAAAATATACACTTTTACTGTATATCTCGGGCTTAAGAGGTTAACCCTGTGAGGCCCAAATTAAAAAGACATTAGCAACTTCAGAGGCCAGAGGGTGGGACATATAAACACATTTACTATCAAATAGCATTGTGAGGCTGAACAACAGGACCAATTGACTATACATGTGCTTAAATGGGAACTATCTTATAAATGGCCTTTTCAGCGTTTAGCATTGTTTCCTAGCTATGTGGACTTATATTAATATGATCTATGTCTCTAATTCTCATATTGGCGCATTCTTCCAATTCTCCTCTCACAATATTCACCCTCACTGAACTGAGTCATCTGAAAATTTGCATATCTGTGATGTCAGAGATTTCTCAGCTGCATAATAATGTGGCAGTTGATGTGGCAGTTGGCACCAGGCCACACAGTGGTTGGAGCCCAGCCTGAGTCAAAACGGCTTAAGATCTTGAGATAGAAAAATGCGGTTTTTGAGTACTTGATTAGAAATACAAACCGTACGTTAAATCTAGAGGAAGGAAGGACGTGGTACTTACCTCACCATTTGAAAAAAACCTAGGTGTTCCATAGACTCACAGGAATTGTGTAAAAGTGCCCAAATAGTGAAAGAAATAGTCAAATAGTTCCCCTTTAACATTTTTTAAATAAACATTCTTTTTTTAAATGGCTAAAAGTGATTTTATAATTTTGCAACCGTGGGTCTCACAGGGTACTTTTAACCCTGTGAGGCCCAAATAAAAAAGACATTAGCAACTTCAGAGGCCAGAAGTGGCCATCGGCGTATTTAGACCACTATCAGTAGGGCACGTGCCCCTTTTTTTTTTTTTTTTTCTTTTTTTTTTACAAATGTTTTTTATTTCCCCTTTTTTAACATGATCAAATGATCATTTAACATGATCAAATAATTATTATAATATTTTTTACTTCACTTTGAAATATTATAGTGAAATATTTTGCAATGTTGTCGCATTTATCTTGTTGAAATCCTCCAACAGGCTCTTTTTTGTAAGTTGACTGGTTTGCACACCAATAATACAGTGCAATAATAGAATAGTAGAATAGATAGTAAAATTATGCAATAGAATGGCCAGAGTAAAATAGTGCTACAGTACAATCAACAGCGGGGTGTATTAGAAGGCTATGGTGAAGAGGTACTGTACGTTTTTAGCTTATTTCTGAAAATATTAAGAGATCTAGCTTCCCTAATGTCCATAGGTAGTGTGTTCCATAACTTTGGTGCATAGTTAGCAAAGGCTGCATCCCCGATTTTCTTTAGACTGTGGCTTGGAACCTTCAATAGTAGATGATCGCAATGTTTATACTTTGTATATAAGGAGGAGGACCTTGAAATCAATTCTAAATGTTACCGGAAGCCAGTGTAGGTTATTTACTTGTAACTTTGGGTTTGATCCAAGGAGTAAGTTGCCCCATATTGCTCTGTAACATTTCTCTTTTTGTTATAGGACCGACTAGTAGGATTTCAGTTTTGCCCTCATTTAATTTTAGGAAGTTGTTCGTCATCCATTTGTTTATTGCTAAGAGACAGGCGGAAATGGAGTTTATAGCTGTGTGATAATTTGGTTCAGTGGAGATGTACAATTGTGTGTAATCTGCGTAACTATGGAAACATACATTGTGCTTTCTAATGATGTCTCCTCAATGTTCAATGTTCAATGCAATGTTCAATGCAAGTAAAGCACTTTAAAGTATGACTAAATGCTTTCTTGACTATATATATAGTAACTGTTCCAAAATGCATAGATTTCTATGTATTTTAGGGGTTTGGGGGGCTAGCTCTTTTTAATATAAATGTCAGATTGTTTTATTTATTTCATAGATTTCTATGCATTTCAGGAGTTTGGGGGGCTGGCTCCCCCAAATAATTAAATAACATAACCCTAACCTAACCCTAAAATCGAAATAAAGTTTTAAAAAAATAGTTACAAAATCCACCCATTTTCGCCCACAAACCGGCCAAAACCGACTCACCTATAAACACATGAAGGGTGCCGTGACTGAAAAAAAAGGTTGAGAAACTTTGTGGTACCACAGTAATTTTTGTGGCTCTTAGTCTCTGACTGGTTGGCCACCCCTGGTGTAGTGTATTAAGAGAGGACCCTATTAACTGTTGAATGGCATGCTGGGGGCTGGTGAGTACAGTACAGAGATGTTACATGGTAGGAATGTTGTGTACGTTTGCCGTGTTTAGTTTCACTAAAACTCACACATTTCAAGCGCCAGTGATCAGGGGCGGACCTTCCTACAGGCGATATAGGCGGTCGCCTAGAGCGCCACCCAGAGGGGGGCGCCAAAAAAAAAAAAAAAAAAAAAAAAAAAATTATTTTTTTAATTTTTTTTTCTGTGCAGTTTTGGCGCCCCCCTCAAGTTCAAGTTCTTTAGTTCAAGTCTCTCTATATCTGCAACCATTATTTTTACATTAAAAAAAATCTAACATAAGGGAAAATGAGCCAAAAATCTAAAACGGTCGGTCGGTCTGAGCCTCAGCTTTAGGTGTTCACAGGCAGAACATGCTAGAGCGCTGTGCATTGATGGGTATCGGTCAAGTGTTTATAGAATTGAACGTTGAGGAAAGAAAGACTAATGTTAGAGAACTATGAAGAAAAAAGCCATAAAAAAAAATCTCGCCTAGGGCGCCAAATAGGCTAGGTCCGCCCCTGCCAGTGATGTAACGTTCAGACCGAATGCTTTTGTTCCCGGATATATACACTTCAAGCTTGGTCCGCTATAGCTTTAGCTGTTAGCAATGACAGCAGCCGGCTAGCTCGCGTGTTGGATTATTATCTCACGTTCACTATTAAGTAAAAACAAAACCATAATACGTTAATGTGGAAGCTCAGTGATCATCAATGATGTAACTTTCGGAATTAATGCTTTTGTTCCTGGAAATAACGTTATCCTAAATATCTAGCTGTTTGCATTGGCTCCGGCTATAGCTCGCTCGTTTGATTATGTCATGTTCGCTATTAAGTAAAAACAAAGGGGGGGGGTGCAATTTTCGATTAGTATTCAAATATTTCCCAGCAGTGACTATTCAGCAATGTTGTGAGGTGTGCCCGTCCCTATTCTATTCCTATATCCATGATCTCAGTCCGTCACACCGCCGTGACAGCTGTTTACTTATTCATGGATGGATTTGGGGCTACTTACTTAATCAATCTGCTTCCAGTTACGGAGCCTCCCTTTAACATTAATGATGCATTAGCGTAGTGATAGCATTAGCGTAGTGATAGCTACAGCGCTCACCACTGTATTCTGGTGAGCGCTGTTTAAGGGGCATTAGTATTAGTGATAGCTACAGTGCTCACCACTGTATTCTGGTGAGCGCTGTTTAAGGGGCATTAGTATTAGTGATAGCTACAGTGCTCACCACTGTATTCTGGTGAGCGCTGTATAAGGGGCATTAGTATTAGTGATAGCTACAGTGCTCACCACTGTATTCTGGTGAGCGCTGTATAAGGGGCATTAGTATTAGTGATAGCTACAGCACTCACCACTGTATCCTCTATGATAAGGTGGGCCGGGCTTCTCTGTCTAACACAGGCGCAGTAGTAAGTAACCATTGGTATCTGTATATTTATAAAACCCCACTCTGTAAATGACCACCCTAAGATCTCATCAATGCTGCTCTAGACTAGGACACCACCACTCCACGCTCTCTCCAGGTTCCACGTGCTGGAAGTCATCTTGGAAAGACTGTTTACTGTATATCGATGCAGCGGAGTCATGAGATTCTCTCGCCTATAAAGCGACCTAAAAACTGAGAGTGCTCTCGTCTCTTCTGGACGTTTTAGATTTGTAATCAATAGCCGCCCCACCACGTCGACTTGTAATTGCTTTCTTTGACGTGTTATTGCATACGAGCTGTGTTTATTTCTGACTGTGTGTGTGTGTGTGTGTCGTGATTGATTTATTGAACCTTGTCTCGTGACCTCAAATGCCACGTGCGCTGCGCTCGGCGCCATTGGAAAACGGGTGTCATCCCCGGCCTGGACGACTCCCGAGTTGAAGTGAAGTATAAATAAATGAGTGGATCCACTACTGCAAGTATCTTTGGTCAGCAGCGGCAGTCACGTGTGTTACGGGCTCGAGGAGGATAAACGCAGGCATGTAAAAGAGCCTTGTCGTCGTCATCAAGATTAACTGCATTATACTGCCAAGTACAGTAAATAATACAGGACTTTGTCCTGGTGGGATTTGTGCAGCTTTTGTGATTTAGCCACAATATAACCTACATGTTTCCCTGTACAAAGACAAATAGAAACAAAAACAAAAGAACAGATAAATGCATTCATACATACTTACATACATACATACATACATACATACATACATACATACATACATACATACATACATACATACATACATACATACATACATACATACATACATACATACATACATACATACATACATACATACATACATTCAAATGTACATTCATACATGCATGTGCACAGGGCTCTACAGTGCGACCAAATTGCTCGCATATGCCCCTAAAAATATGTGTGTGTGCGAACCGTAAAACTCAATTACGCGCACGGTGTGCAAGTACAGATTACAGCATCTCGTCTTTTTTTTCTCCGCCGCGAGAAACGTTAAAAAACTACAAGTCCCACATTGCACTCAAGCCAACGGTCCAATCACAGTAGAGTGACGTGACTGGTTTCAAGAGAAAGAAAGCAAATGACCAATCGGAAGCTCTCATTTGGCTTGTTTACTTCCTGAAACGCCAGCCTTGCGATATGCGAGAGTTTCCCGAGACATGTAACTTCTAGTCTTACCAATAGCAATATATTTTAGAACACCTAGATTTAGCGATAACAATAGTAATATAACGTTAATGCAACAAAACGAATGCCTTGCTTTGTTAATCATAACGTTGATGCAGTAGCGTATGCCGTTGTGTTGACTGTAACGGACATGATAACAACATAACACTGTGTACACATTCAAATTGCGATAATCGATTCTAACATTTTCAAATCGATGCAGTTGAATTTCCCCCTTAGGATCGATGCATTGTTACACCCCTACACCAAAGTCACTGGCCCACTGTGTATCTGTGTGTACAGCTAACTTGGCTAGCGTTATGAACAGCAGAGATGGGCAATAGGGTCCAGCTGCAGCGCCGGACGGCCGGAGTGCAAGCGGTGTGACGTAATTGGCAGACTCGACTGTCAATCAATGGTCTACCTGACACGCAAACTCATAAACAATGTTTCTGTACTGGAGGTGTACAGTATTTCAATAGGCAACCCTGAAAGGATTATTTTTCTAGAAGAGCAACACAGCCAAAACATAGGCATTGTATGCATAAAAGGGGCAAAAGCTAAAGTTAAGTGACTGTTACTTTTGTAGCAGTAGTTTGATTTGATAGTTTATTTGATAGGGACAGCACATGTTAATGAACATCAAGTACAAAATACAAAATGTAAACATGCAGGGTTGTAGCAAGAGCTAATTTACACACATGCACGCACAGTACAAATATACATTTATTTTTGAAAAAAAAAAAATCTTTTACTTGAAATATTTTCACTGTGCTCCTAAATATTTTTGGGTGCTCCTAAATTTCTTTGTGTGCTCCTAACTTTTTTCATTTAGGAGCACCTGTGCCCCTAGTGAAAAAGGTTAGCGTAGAGCCCTGCATGTGCATATATACATACATAGATACATACATTCATTATTTCAACTATACATACATACAGTACATACAGTACATACAGTTAGAGCTGCCGCGATTACCGCATTACCGCGGTATCGCTGTTACATCACGCCCACCGCAAGAGTAGGCTGAATACCGCGTCACCGCTGTTTTTTTTTTATAATAATAAAATACCCTTCTCTCGTTGGGCTTGCGGCTCTGCAGATATACCCTACTCCTCTATCGAGGTTCCAAGCGACCCTATTGGGTACCAGAAAAGTCATGTGAAACATTGCAGACCACTGATTGGTCAGAAGAGAGACGCTTCACACGTTGGATCGTCTTGCAGTGCTTTTACTTCCTGAATCTCAGCCATTGATCAGAGCTCAGTCACAACACGGCTAATATACGTTAGCTCCCACCGGAGACCGGAGTGGATTACCGACGTACCGTCGCTCCTCAGGGAACGAGGCATAATGATTTTACTGCAACGAAATGTTATAATAAAAGCCCTTCGTTCTATACACTTGTCTGATTGAAAACTTTATTAACAGACCGCAGAATGGGTACAACTCTGCACGCTCTGAGCAAAGAAAGGAACTGAGATATGAATTGAGTATCGCTTGTGCCTTGCTATGGTCCGGTAAATACGAACGTGTAACTATATAACGTAATGCCACAAAACGAATGCCTTTGTAATCATAAGTAGTAACGTTATAATAATAAGAAGAAGAAGAAAGGGTCGGGGGGTAACCTGCCCGCGACACAGAGGGGATACTTCGAATCGGTGTTTCACTTTTAACGAATGCGTGCTTGCCGAATCCCAAACAATATTCATGCTGCAAAGTCATCCTCTAAAGATAGACATTTAGACTAGAGGCAGGCTATATGCTATAAAGAGTAGACTACAAAAAAAATGCATTCAAACTTTTTTTGTGTGTGTGTGTGTGTGCGGTTATTACCGCAGCGGTAGGAAATATTTCGCAAATTTGTGCGGTAAGGAAAACAGCAATACCGCGGCAGCTCTACATACAGTACATACATACATACATACATACATACATACATACATACATACATACATACATACATACATACATACATACATACATACATACATACATACATACATACATAGACACACACATACACACATACATACATACATACATTACATTACACACATTACATTACACACATACATACATACATACATACATACATACATACATACATACATACATACATACATACATACATACATACATACATACACACACATACATACATACATACATACATACATACATACATACATACATACATACATACATACATACATACATACATACATACATTACATTACACACATTACATTACACACATACATACATACATACATACATACATACATACATACATACATACATACATACATACATACATACATACATACATACATACATACAAATGTACATACATACATACATACAAATGTACATTCATATATGCATGTGTATATATACATACATATATATACATACATACATAAATATGTATGTACATAGATACATACATTCATTATTTCAACTATACATCCATACATACAGTACATACAGTGCATACATACATACACACACACACACACACACACACACACACACATACATACATACATACATACATACATACATACATACATACATACATACATACATACATACATACATACATACATACATACATACACACACACATACATACATACATACATACATACATACATACATACATACATACATACATACATACATACATACATACATACATACATACATACATACATACATACATACATACATACATACATACATACATACATTACAGTACATACTCCAAACCCCACACCCACCCATAGGGACTATACACATTGGAGGTGAAAATGTATTAATCGTGATGTAAATTACTATATAATAATAAAACACAATCTGACATCTTGGTAACATAGCTCACAATTCCTTATCACACGTGAATTGCAAGAAGACACTATACATCATCCATGAGGCAGCATCCTCTCAGTAGCCCTGCCTCGACGCAGGCCTGTTCCATCAGAGGGGAAACTTGCCTCGCTCCCTCCCCACCCCAGTATCATCATGACACTGTTGTTATTATTGCCGAGCACGCCGTTGTACCTTTTCATACAGTAAATAATAAGCGTGTGCTGCGCACCGCCATAGATTATCATCTGCTTTGTTAAGTGTGTTTTGTAAATAGTTCACTATAGCCTCTCTCTCTCTCTCCCGGTCTCCCCTGAGCCACGCACTGCAGCCCGGGAGAGAGGGAGGGAGAGAGACAGAGGGAGGAGAGA
>NW_028169984.1:196106-284251 GCF_963971535.1 Notolepis coatsorum
AGAGGGGGGAGAGGGAGGAGGGAGAGAGGGAGAGGGAGAGTTGAGAGTATTCGGACCGGGAACAGGCATCCTCTTGCAGACTCTCTCTCTCGGGGTCTGCTGGGTCCCGGTGTCTGGCTGCTAGTAACAAAAGATCTGAGCGACCGGGGGGGTTAGCAGCCTACTATCGCTCTGTGCATCTTCTTAATCCGTTGTTATTATTACACCGTAACTACAACAGCTCCAGAAACACGACATAACAACAGCACAACAGGCGAAGGCAATGATTATTATTACCAAGAAACATGTAGTATGTACATCATGCTATGTCAGATCAGATGCTCGCCAGTCTGACATGCACACAGACAGCTGCTTTGCTTTGTCTATTCGCCATAAAAAACCAACAGCATACCAATGCATGTACACTTGTCAAATCACATGTCATGTCTCCACGTATTTCATCCCGTTTATAGGAGGGGGGGGGGTGAGGTCAGATGCATTGTGTTCTCATTTAGCAGTCGGAACAACAATGTTCCTCTTCATCAATCAGAATAGGACGTCAGACCAGAGAGATGTGCTATATGTGGCTATATAGTAGGCTACACAGCATTGTGTTCAAGCCATCGCCTTCGCTATAATATAGAAGCCCCCTGCAGACAGACAGGCCTCTATATGGTACAACAATCGACGTGGAGATGGAGAATATTTACAATGTTTTGCTCCAAGGCTTCACAACAACAACGACAACGAGGAGGATTGTCCATCATCATAACAAATGGGATGAATTGATGATGGGTTGCTCTCCTCCGGGCGGCGCGCATCAATTCGAGAGATACCGAAAGTGGCAAATTGTTATTATGGAAACATCCCCTCTGTGTTCATCAACACAGATCCGTTACAATGTGTCCAAACATAAGCAGCATCCCCCCCCTGTTTTTTTTTTGGAAAACCCCCCCAAGACGAATCGGCTCTCGTTATTATTATTATTATTATTATTTATTATAACGGGACCAGACCTTCCCTCCCTGCTGCTAATACCATCATGATGATGGTGATGATGATGATGACCGCTATTTTGTCACCGTGATCTCAGCCGGCAGCAGCGACGCAGACAGTCAACAGGCCGGGGGTTGGAAACGGGACTAGTAGGGAATAAATAATAATATAATGTGGGACCGAGAGAGAATAACCGATCGCCCGGCCATGCACGCATAAACACAACCGCACACAGCACAGTATAATAATAGTGGGGCTTTTGAGATAAATCACTGTACCTTTCACTCCAGCGCGCCCGGCCTTCCTTCCTTCCTCCCTTCGTTACGCGCGGGGATCCGATAATAACCGGGGAAGCCAAGTTGAGTCCCTGACGCAGCGGTGTTTTGGTCCAAGAGAATCGGGTGGAAAAGAGAGGCAGGCTGTGTGGCGGAAACAGGAACTGAGGAAGCTTGTAGTCTCTCTCCCCCCAGAGCCGTGTGGTAATACGGGTGTAGCGGTGGTGGCGGTGGGTAGGCTCTCCGCTCCGCCTGCCTGGCTGCCTGTGGGGCTCCTCTGCTGGAGGAGAGGTGTCCACTGGACTCAAAGCTGCAGTGCGCACACCAGTGTCGGCTCGCTGTACTGCAGGCAGGCAGGCAGGCAGGCAGGCAGGCAGGCAGGCAGGCAGGCAGGCAGGCAGGCAGGCAGGCAGGCAGGCAGGCAGGCAGGCAGGCAGGCAGGCAGACAGACAGGCAGGCAGGCAGGCAGACAGACAGGCAGGCAGGCAGGCAGGCAGGCAGGCAGACAGACAGGCAGGCAGGCAGGCAGGCAGACAGGCAGGCAGGCAGGCAGGCAGGCAGACAGACAGACAGGCAGGCAGGCAGGCAGACAGGCAGGCAGGCAGGCAGACAGGCAGGCAGGCAGACAGGCAGGCAGGGCGGTGCTCAGAGAGTGGGGTCCTGGGGACAACCTAACCTACCCACCCTCTTGGAGAGGGTTCCTACTAGGAAAGGGGGTCCCCCGGAGAATGAGTAAATGAATGAAGGAATGAATGAAGGAAGGAAGGAAGGAAGGAAGGAAGGAAGGAAGAAGGAAGGAAGGAAGGAAGGAAGGAAGGAAGGAAGGAAGGAAGGAAGGAAGGAAGGAAGGAAGGAAGGAGGAAGGAAGGAAGGAAGGAAGGAAGGAAGGAAGGAAGGAAGGAAGGAAGGAAGGAAGGAAGGAAGGAAGGAAGGAAGGAAGGAAGGAGGAAGGAAGGAAGGAAGGAAGGAAGGAAGGAAGGAAGGAAGGAAGGAAGGAAGGAAGGAAGGAGGAAGGAAGGAAGGAAGGAAGGAAGGAAGGAAGGAAGGAAGGAAGGAAGGAAGGAAGGAAGGAAGGAAGGAAGGAAGGAGGAAGGAAGGAAGGAAGGAAGGAAGGAAGGAAGGAAGGAAGGAAGGAAGGAAGGAAGGAAGGAAGGAAGGAAGGAAGGAAGGAAGGAAGGAAGGAAGGAAGGAAGGAAGGAAGGAAGGAAGGAAGGAAGGAAGGAAGGAAGGAAGGAAGGAAGGAAGGAAGGAAGGAGGAAGGAAGGAAGGAAGGAAGGAAGGAAGGAAGGAAGGAAGGAAGGAAGGAAGGAAGGAGGAAGGAAGGAAGGAAGGAAGGAAGGAAGGAAGGAAGGAAGGAAGGAAGGAAGGAAGGAAGGAAGGAAGGAAGGAAGGAAGGAAGGAAGGAAGGAAGGAAGGAAGGAAGGAAGGAAGAAGGAAGGAAGGAAGGAAGGAAGGAAGGAAGGAAGGAAGGAAGGAAGGAAGGAAGGAAGGAATTAATTAATTAATTAATGAATGAATGATGAATGAAAACTTTATTTAACAGATTGCAGAATGGGTACAATACAGTACAGCTCAATACACACAATTGTCTTAAGGGGATGCAGACCAGAGAAAGACGTTTGTCTTGTAATCATCATTTACGTTTGTAAAGTAATCATCGCTAATGTTTTTTATTGATGTTGTCACTATATGGGAGAATGTGTAAGAAGAAGGACTATTGTGATCATAGTCCTCCTCACTCTCAGATTCAGATTCAAATCAAATCAAATCAAATCAAAATTTATTTGTAAGGCCCGACAACACATGTTATTAATGTCCCCGCGGGCCGGACACGTCTTCTTTAAACAAGTCAAGAAGAGACATCACAATAAATCAAGAACACAACAATTTTTTTTTAAATCAAATAAAATGTTAAATAAATAAATGCAACAATTCAATTCAAGAGTTGTACTTGTCACACACAAATAAATGTATATGGGTGGTCATGCCCGCCTGGATTGTGCAAAGTAAAAATAAATAAAATAAAAAATAGACACGATAAGAGAAAGAGAGAAGTCATAAGAATAAAACAACATAAACATAAGAGTAAAAGGTAATAAGTGATCATATACATAATATCCACATATACAATGGGTTGAGGATATTGCAAAAAGTAGTTTTTAAAGTGACCTTTTTGTAGTGTATTATGTATGTAGGGTGTGTGATAGTGTAAGTGAGGATGTGTTGTGTGTGTGTGTGTGTGTGTGTGTGTGTGTGTGTGTGTGTGTGTGTGTGTGTGTGTGTGTGTGTGTGTGTGTGTGTGTGTGTGTGTGTGTGTGTGTGTGTGTGTGTGTGTGTGTGTGTGTGTGTGTGTGTGTGTGTGTGTGTGTGTGTGTGTGTGTGTGTGTGTGTGTGTGTGTGTGTGTGTGTGTGTGTGTGTGTGTTCATGTGTGCTTGTATATGTGCTGTTATCTACGCAGACAGTTGTGGAATCATGGACTAAATCAAATCTATTTTCAAAGTGTGGTCCGGGACCCCCAGGGTGGTCCTTGGAGGGTGTTCCTAGGGGTTCCCCCGAAAAAATGTGTAATCATTAATGTTTTATTGACGTTTATTACAATGAGATATTATGTAAAAATGACCATTCTGATCATAGTCCTCGCTGTCAGGGGACTGACCCTTAGATGAATCTGTCTAGTTTAGTTAGGATGTCTATTTGCTCCCATGTCTGCTTTTCTGCAGACATGGGAGAACCTTTTTAACATCTGCCTCTGTCTCAACCGGTCCCATGGAACAGCTTCATACCGCCTTCTGTCTGGCCTGCAGTGCTGAACCTTCTGAGCGGCTTCTCCTGCCCCTACCAGGCATACAGCCCTGAACTATTGTCTTGTATCTCATCCTGTATCCATACGCTTGCAGTAGTTCTATCTATTACTCAATTTCACAATTTTCTTATATACTATGATTCCACTGTCACCATGTATGCATATGCATATGCAATCTCACCATTGTTACACTCTATCGCCCTCCAGGTCCCCTCGATCACTTCACAGATGAGCTGGACATGCTTCTAAGCTCCTTACCGGAAGATGGTACCCCGCTCCTTCTATTGGGCGACTTCAACCTGCCTGACTCATCTCAGTCGGTCCCAGTGGTCTCCCTCCTACAACAATTTGACCTGACTCCCACTGCCATGCCTCCCACCCACAAAGCAGGCAACTCCTTGGATCTCATATTTTCCCGTAACTCCAGCATCATTAACACCACGGTAACTCCCCTACATGTATCTGACCATTCCTTCATATCCTTCTCACTAACTCTCATGCTTAACCGAAAAGTCTTCACCCCAACTCAAACCGTCTCACTCAGACGCAACCTGCCCTCCCTATCCCCCTCCACCCTCTCCTCTGACATAATATCCGCTCTACCTTTGAGTGACACCTTCTCTGCTCTCCCCACAGAGATGGCAACCTCCACCCTCCTCTCAGCCCTTGCAACCTCCTTCGACAAGCTCTGTCCCCTCGTTGAGAAACCTGCCCGCCGTTCCCCACCCAGTCCATGGCTGACGGATGCAGTGAGAGAACAAAGACAGGTCCTGAGAGCGGCTGAGAGGAAGTATAGAAAGTCACGCCTCACTGCTGACATCGACACATATCACAACCTCTTGTTAACATTCTCCAAAACCATTACTAATGCCAAAGCTTCTTTCTTTCACCATAGGATCGAGGCCTCTGCCAAGAATCTTTGCAAACTGCATGCTACCATGTCCTCCCTCTTCACTCCCCCCCCACCTCCTCCTCCCTCATCTTTTTCTGCCGAAGACTTTGCGATCTTCTTTGAGGAAAAAGTGGAGAACATCCGCAGCTCCTTCTCCCAACCCCCACCCATTCCAAACGCTGAATCGAGAACCTCATCCTTCACTCTGTCATCTTTCTCTCCCATTACAGAAGCCGAGACCCTGACACTGGTAACGTCGAACCGTCCGACTACATGCCAGCTGGACCAGCTACCCTCCCCACTCCTCCAGACCATAGCACCGGACATCCTCCCATTCCTAACTGCAACCATCAACTCCTCACTCAACTCGGGGGTGGTCCCCACCTCCCTAAAACAAGCCAGAGTCACGCCCCTCATAAAAAAACCAACCCTGAACCCCACCGTCATAGCCAACTATCGTCCTGTCTCTCTTCTCTCCTTCCTTTCTAAAACACTTGAACGTGCTGTATCCAACCAACTTACTGCTTATCTCTTACAGAATGACCTCCTAGACCCCAATCAGTCTGGCTTCCGGACTGGCCACTCCACAGAAACGGCCCTCATTGCGGTCACAGAGGCACTTCACTTAGCAAAAGCGAAAGGCCTCTCCTCTGTCCTGATTCTCCTAGATCTATCTGCAGCCTTCGACACAGTCAACCATCAGATCCTCCTCGCGGCCCTCGCAGGAATGGGAGTGGCTGGATCTGCGCTGACATGGCTGACATCATACCTCAATGACCGCTCCTACCAAGTGTCATGGAGAGGGACTCTGTCGGCCACCCGCCCCCTCCGGACGGGTGTCCCCCAGGGCTCGGTCCTAGGACCCCTTCTCTTCTCCCTCTACACTAAATCACTGGGTAACATTATCACGTCTCAAGGCTTCTCATATCATTGTTATGCCGATGATACTCAACTCTTCCTCTCCTTCCCTCCCTCAGATATCCACGTCTCTGAGCGGATCTCGGCCTGTCTGTCCGACATCTCCGCCTGGATGACGACCAACCACCTCAAACTGAACCTAAACAAAACAGAATTGCTCCACCTGCCGGCCAAATCCTCCCCCCTGACCGACCTCTCCATCACAGTCGAGAATGCAGCTGTGACCGCGTCGCCGACCGCCAAGAACCTTGGTGTTGTCCTCGACGACCAGCTGAACTTCTCTGCTCACATCGCAGCGACAACCAGAACCTGCAGATTCCTCCTGAGCAACGTCAGAAGGATACGCCCCTTCCTGACAAAAGAAGCCACCCAACTCCTCGTCCAATCAACAGTCATCTCCCGCCTCGACTACTGCAACGCACTGCTAGCTGGCCTCCCGGCCACTGCCACCAAGCCTCTTCAACTCATTCAAAACGCAGCGGCCCGCCTGATCTCAAACCTACCGAAGTCGGCCCATGTCACCCCACTTCTTAGGGACCTGCACTGGCTCCCCATTGCTGCACGTATCCGCTTCAAGGCCCTCGACCTAGCATACCGTGCGGCAAAGGGAACCGCTCCCGCCTACCTCCGGTCAATGGTCTCTAACTACACACCCTCAAGACCCCTACGCTCTGCATCTTCTGGCCGCCTCAGATCTACTCCTATCCAAGCTCCCGGAGGGTCATCAAAGAGAAGCCGCCTATTCTCAGTCCTTGCCCCACAATGGTGGAATGAACTACCCATCCCAGTTAGGACAGCCGAATCCCGTCCAATCTTTCGCCGTCGACTAAAGACTCACTTCTTCAACCATTATCTGAAATGATAAAAAAAAAAAAAAAAAATCTAACCCCGACTAACCTTAATGTCATGCACTTGTCCTAATAAACTAACCTACACTGTAACACGCAACACTTTGATGAACATTGTTGCTCAGCTGATAGAGTTATACCCTTCTTGCTGTCTTGTCGCACAGAACTTGTAAGTCGCTTTGGATAAAAGCGTCAGCTAAATGACTAAATGTAAATGTAAATGTATATGCTCACTACATATATGTATTGCTCCATCTCCGCCGACAACAAACATGGGAACTCTCTAACCCCTGCTATCGCTATCAGCTCTATCTTTAATCCTTCAAAATGTTCAGTTGGTATCGCATGCACTTATCTGTGTTTCACTACACACAGGGCCGGATTAACGACCGGGCCGTCCGGGCCGCGGCCCGTGGGCCTCTAGTGATGAGGGCCTCCAAGAAAAAAATAAAAATAAAAAATAAAAATAAATTATTTAATTTTTTTTGAAGGCCCCTCGTCACTAGAGGCCTTTTGGAGGCCCCTCGTCACAAGAGGCCCCAAATTAGTATTATTATTATTTTTACTTTTATTTTTAATTTTTTTGGAGGCCCCTCGTCACTAGAGGCCTTTTGGAGGCCCCTCGTCACAAGAGGCCCCAAATTAGTATTATTATTATTTTTACTTTTATTTTAAATTTTTTTGGAGGCCCCTCGTCACAAGAGGCCCCAAATTAGTATTATTATTTTTTTTACTTTTATTTTTAATTTTTTTGGAGGCCCCTCGTCACTCGAGGCCTTTTGGAGGCCCCTCGTCACTAGAGGCCCCAAATTATTATAATTCTTTTTTTACTTTTTTTTTTTTTTTAGGTCCCTCGTCACTAGAGGCCCAAAATATTTGTTTATTTTTTTTAACTTTTATTTTTAATGTTTTTGGAGGCCCCCGTCACTAGAGGCTCCACATTTTATTTTTATTTTTTTTCTTATTTTGGAGATCGATGTCATACTGTGACACTGAAATTAAAACATATTTCATCAACTAAAATATTTAGTCAACAAAAATATTTCATCAACTAAAATATACAGTACGTCACACCCTGCCGTCTGCAAGTGGCTAATCTTGAGTATTTTTTCTCCTCTTCATAAGGGTTTGAGGTTTTCCGTTTGTGGTAAAAACAGCAATAAAAAGTCAAAACTTGCATCTCCACATCCCAGCCCCGACGCCTGAATACTTTTACCAACGGATTTCCAGTTTCCGCGTTCGCGTTCTGCGCTCTGATTGGCCACTGACGTTTCTGGTAGCGCCAATCGTGTGACGCCTCTTTCTTTCACCGGTTAAGCTTAGGCACTCTTTCGAAGTTGGTTAAGGTTAGAGTTTGTCTTAGAGCAGGGCGATAGAACACCAGCCCTGATTCCATACTCTAACCTTAACCAACTTCGAAAGAATCGCCTAAGAAACGTCAGTCAATATTTCTATTGTATTTTTTTTCTTTTATACATACATACATACATACATACATACATACATACATACTGGTGCAGGTCCACTCGTCCTCGCCCAGAACTCCTCGGATGAAAGCACCACGCGTGGTCTGCCCAGCCTGGTTAAGACTCTAGATAACGCGAGGAAACGATGGGGGTGCTGCTCACTTTAGAACTCTAACCGAACGATGCACCATACATAATAGACTATGACAATTCAGCTATGAATTTACACGAGGTCTCAATGCCTATTCTGGGGCCAAATAGGCCATACTGCACCACACGTGGGTCGTGGGTGAGGCTTCACGTCTGTTACTAGGTTGGAGGGTAAAGGACTAATGGACTAAAAGAAAGTTCTACTTTACTTGCGCCATATTTATATGCACGGTGAACAAATAGTACCATTCGTATTTCGGTAGCCGTATTCCTACGCGGAACCGGGGCTAGTTGGGACATGTTCGTCGGCACTATTGAACTTGACTCAAGGGGCCTGTCTGCTGGCGCCAGGTTCTTGTCCAATGAGAGAATGAACTATTATGGGCTGTAGTAGACTAAAGGGATATTCAGTGTATATGTACAAAGAATATACAAGGGATATCAAACGATATACAAATACTATTAAATATATATCCATAAATAAATATATATATTCGGTTTAATCTGATCCTTCACAACAGCCGCCCCCTAATTAGTCCCACCTAATTAGCTAAGCAGAGACAGATTAACCGCACTGTCTACCACTCAAGGTCCGCTGTAAGGGTCAGTCAACTCACAAAGTCGTGGGGTCATGGTCGTCATCGATAGTGTCTGGGAGTCTTGGCAGTTCTATTAGCCTCGCCACGGGTCGTGTGTAAGTCCGCCCTTGGACGAGCACTTCAGCTGCTCGGACCTTGCCATCGGCACCGGTGATCACTTTGCTTACGCGGCCAGCCGGCCACATAGCTCTGGGTAGTGACTGGTCGATAATCATGACGACTGTTCCTTCTGTCAAATTGTCTCTCTCTTTTACCCACTTCTGGCGGGTCTGTAGAGACGGTAGATAGTGGAGTAGGAAGCTATTCCAAAACTTGTCAGCCAGTACTTGACTGTACCTCCACATTCTCCGGCCGTTCGCTTCTTCAGGCCTGTACATTGTCTGGGGTAGCGCGGGGTCCAGCCGCCCCATCAAGAGTGTGTTGGGGGTGACTGGGTCGACATCTGCTACATCACTTGAGACGTAACCGAGGGGCTTGGAGTTCAATACTCCCTCGATCTCCGTGAGGACTGTCATTAGGACTTCTTCCGCCACAGTCTGGGCCCCAAGCACGGCGTACAGGGCTGTCTTTATAGAACGTACTTCTCGTTCCCAGGTTCCACCGAAGTGGGGTGCGTTCGGGGGATTAAACTGGAAGTCAATCTGGGATGGAGAGAGGTGGGTCTTAAGTTCTGGGCCCATAGCTTGGAAGCTCTCTCTCAGCTCTCTTTCTCCGCCTTTGAAGTTTGTCCCGTGATCAGACAACAATGTAGACGGTTTTCCTTTCCGCGATGTGAATCTTCGGAAGGCCATAAGGAATGAGTCTGTGCTCATGGTTGGAAGGAGTTCGATATGTATCGCTCTGGTGGTCATGCATTTGAATACAATACCCCACCGCTTCTCGGTTCCTCTTCCTTTCTTTATATACAACGGGCCAAAACAGTCCATGCCTGTGGCGTGAAAGGGCTTGTCGCCGAGTCGGAGGCGACAGGGAGGTAGGTCAGCCATCCGGGGTATGCTGGGCTGCGCGCGCCACTTTCGGCAGTCTAGACAGGTTCACTGGAAGCGTCGCACTGCTTCTCTCCCTTGAAGTATCCAATAGCGACGTCTGATCTCCGCGAAGACTCTCTCTGCTCCTGCGTGGTGCACATCCTCGTCGTATTTCTTTATGATCAGCTCTGTGACCTTGTGTCGGCTGTTCAAGACTATCGGGTACTTAACGTCATCCGGTAGGTCGGGGGCTCTCCGCAGACGACCACCCACTCTGATGAGATTATGGGCGTCACTCTCGGGTGCCAGGTGGAGCAGTCTGCTGTCTGATGGGACGGGCTTTCCTCCCTGTAGACAGTCTAGCTCATCGGGGAACGAGTCTCTCTGGGCTCGTTGTAGTAGAAGAAGTTCTGCTTCTTCGTAGTCAGCTGCTGAAATGTCAGTGGTGGGCTGAATCTCTGGGTGGTGCCACAGGAATGTCTTTAGCTGCGCACTCTGTAGGGTGAGGCAATCATCTATGTTGGGGTCTGTGGAGGTGACTGTGCTCAATCCACAGAACATAGGTTTCTTGTTTTCAGCCTCCTCTTTACTCGCCTCCCGTGGGGTGGGCGTAGGCCACTCTTCTTCCGGGAGCTTGAGGAACTCTGGTCCGTCACTGTAGATGTTGTGACGGGTGAGGTCATCTAGGGACATTCCCCGGGTGATGACGTCAGCTGGGTTGTGTTTGGTGTCCACATACCGCCAGCTTGCTGCTTCTGTTAACTCTTGAATCTCTGTGACTCTGACTCCCACGAAGACCTTGTATCTGCATGAATCAGACTTGATCCATGTGAGTACTGTCGTAGAGTCTGACCACAAGATTGTTCTTTGCACCGGGATGGTGAGTTCACGTTGGATTAACGTGGCTAGATGCGCTCCTGCTAGGGCTGCGCAGAGCTCTAGACGCGGGATAGATTGTTGCTTTCGTGGGGCTATTCTTGAGCGAGCCAGGATGAAAGTGGTGTGTATCTCTCCTCCCTTCTCTTGGGCACGCAAGTAGGCCACAGATCCATAGGCTACTTCGGAGGCGTCGCTGAAGACGTGTAGATCCATCTTGCATGTCTCTGGCCTCACTGTGGGTGGGAAGTAGCTGCGGCGTATGTTGACGCCTGGGAGTGAGCGGAGTTCCGTCTCCCACTCTCTCCATGTGGAGGCAAGGTGTGCGGGTATTGGGTCGTCCCAGCCCTGGTCCTTGTCCCATAGTGCTCGTACAATCATCTTTGCCCTGGTGGTGTAAGGTAGAATACATCCCAACGGGTCATATTGTCTGGCGAGTGTTCTGTACACACTCCGTCTGGTGGTCGGTATCGCCGTCGACCTTCCCTGCTCCGTGGTCAGGGGTTTGTGTCTATAGTGGAGCGAGTCTGTTTTGAAGCGCCAGACTAGTCCTAGTGTCATTTCTTGGGCTTCTCCTGGGATGGTCGCCATCCAGGTCTCGCTACTGGCTGCCTTGTCCGCGGGGGAGAGGCTGCGCAATACTTGCGGGTCGCTGCTGGCCCACTGCCTGAGATCAAAGCCGCCTTTGATCAGGGAGGCGCGTAGGTTGAGTAGGAGAGCCTCGGCTTCTTCTTGGGTCGAAACGCTTTGTAAACAGTTGTCCACGTAGAAACT
This sequence comes from Notolepis coatsorum, assembly GCF_963971535.1. Taxonomy (NCBI): domain Eukaryota; kingdom Metazoa; phylum Chordata; class Actinopteri; order Aulopiformes; family Paralepididae; genus Notolepis; species Notolepis coatsorum. The sequence continues at coordinate 207,652 of NW_028169984.1, forward strand.
GTTCTTCACACTGTGTCGGACCTCTTCATCTGCTGCTGGGTCCTCTGTGACGTGTTTCTGCAGTGCAAATGTAGCACAGCACGGGCTGCATGTGGTTCCGAAGGGGAGGACTTCCCATTGGTAGATGGCTGGGTGCTCATCTCCGATCCTCTCTCTCCATAGGAACCGCAGTAGGGGCTTATCCTCCTCCACTAGTCTCACCTGCAGGAACATCCCTTTGATATCCCCGCTGATAGCCACCTTGTCCTGGCGGAAGCGTAGTAGCACGCCTAGTAGAGAGGGGCCGAGTGTGGGGCCGGGCAAGAGCTCTTTATTCAGATTCTGGGATCCGATCTGGTAGCTGCAGTTAAACACAATGCGATCCTTGCCGTTGTGGTGGACCTTGTGGTGCGGCACGTACCATGATTCGGTCGTCTGATCGGCCTCTTTAATGTCAATCTTCATTACGTGTCTCGCTGTGATTAGCTTCTCAATCTCAGCGCGGTACACACTCTCTTTGGCTAGGCGCCGCTCTGTGTTCAATAGATACCGCTCCGTAGCTTCTTTCGTGGCGTGAAAGGTGGGCATTAACTCTCGCCTCAGGAGTGGAGTTGCGTATCTCATCACTCCGCTGACTGTGACTCTCTTTGTCCCTTGCTCGAGGAGGTTTATGGCGTAAATGTCTTCTTTAGAACGAATGTCTTTCTTTTCGTTCTTAAAGGGCATTGTCTCTAGTGTCCATAGCCTCTCGACATGCTGCAGGAGAGTGGTGTCTTCTTCTGTCACTCTGGAGTGGAGGCAGCTAGTGGCTGCTGTTCGGTTGAGAGATTTAGCGAGGGGGCCTTGTAATGTCCATCCTAGGCGGGTCTCGACTGCTGCAGGACAGCCTCTGGGTCCTGTATGGACCCGGTCTATCGGGACTATGAGGTCTGCATGGTCGGAGCCTATCAGCAGGGTCGGGGTGGCGCCGTCTATGAGCGGGATAGGTAGTTGACGCAGGTGCACATATTTATCCATCAGTTTGGCGATGGGGTAGGTGTACTGTGACAGTCCTATTTCTTGGCTGGTGAAAGCATTTGTAATCCTATACCGTCTCTCTGGCTGCCCGCTTGCTGCGATAGTGAAGGAGACATTCTCGCCTTTTATCGTCTTTAAATCTCTTCTTATTGTCCGAATCGTCATCTGGTTCTCGCTCCCCCGCAGTCCCAGCTGGGCCGCAGCGGATGCGAGGAGAAGGGTCTTCTCTGACCCGTCATCAAGGACGGCGTAAGTGTCCATGATTTATCTTGGTGGCTCAATGTTACACGGACTACCTTTAAGAGCACCTGGGCGCCGCTGCTGCTGGCGGGGTCAATGTACATGACACTTGCCTTTGTGCTGCTCGATGGTGCAGGTGCAGGCTTTCTTCTGTTACTGTCGTGTAGGACATCTAGGTGGGCTCCGTCACACCGACTGCACCTCTTCTTTAGGCGGCACTCGGCTGCCATGTGACTGCGCGCACATCGGTAACAGCGCCTGTTGGACTTTATCCATTGACTCACTTCTTCTGCATTCATCTTCTTGAACAGGTCACATTGTGACAGCCAGTGTTCCTTCTCGCAGTACGGGCACACCATCTTCCACTTCTCTTTTCTCGAGGGGGTACTGTGGTTCTTACTGCTCGGTACTGATTCTGATTGGTGCATGACAGTCACTGATCTTCTTCCATCGTTTACTCTCCTAGGTCCCTCTCTGGAGCTTGGTGTGCTCCGCACGAATGTATCCAAGCGTAGGCTGCTGACTTCTCTCATCAGGAAGTCGGCTAAATCGAGGAGGGATGGTTCGGGACCGTTAGGATCACGGTGGTCTCTTTGCCGCCTAAAGCGCTCTTGTCTGGCGGGCGGCAGCTTCTCTAAAATCCTCTCGACGTTAGAGTTGGCGTATAGCTCGTGCATACCCTTTTCTCGTTGCGCTCCCAGCATCCCTACCAGGGACTGCACTTTTATAGACAGGTCGTCTAGTGAGCGATTGTCTGTTGCTGGGGGTAGGCGGTCAATATGCCTTATCTCTTGGATTACGTAATCCCATATACGTCCATATCTCTGGTCCAGCGCTGCTAGAGCCGCGGTGTATGGGGTCGTAGAGGTGGCATAGGCTAGCGCTATATTGTGCGCTTGGGGTACTTTCAGGTGCTTCAGTAACATTGCATACTTGTGGCGTTCGTCAACGACATCCACCATCATTGTCTCTAAGCACATCCGGAGCTCCGTGTACTGTGCTCGATTCTCATGGGTGAAGTCTGGAAACGTCGGTGTGCCAATGTATGACGCCGTGGATGGCTGGCACATCGGTGAGCGTTGGGAGAGAGGCCTCCTAGGCGAGTCTCCTCTTGCGCCTCTCTGTGGGCTGGTACCGGCAGGGTACCATGGCCCGCTGGTCCAGGTGCTGTTCCTCTGGGCTGGTTGTGCGTCATGCTCACCCGTGAATAGAGTCGGGGGTCTGTAGCGCAGCGCCGCGGGGGTATAGCCTGGGCTGTACTGGACCTCCTGGTCCGGTGGAGTACTGTGCTGTCGTCGGGCTTGGTTCTCCTCCTCTCCCTCTTCTTCTTCTGTCAGGTCCTCTAGATCCTGTAGTCGTTTATTTAGCCTCTCCGCAGTGTATGCTGCTCCTTCCTTGTAGCTGGGTCTCGCTTGGACCGGTCGGGGAAGGGGGTCTGCGGGGGGTATAGGCTCTCTCTGGTGGTCAAGTTCAGGGTCGCTTGGTCGGTTAGGGGATGCTGCCCTTGACTGTTGTCTCGACGAGGCCCTTGAACCCCTGGCGGAGGGAGAGGGTGTTGCCTTGGTGATCAGCTGCTCCATTAGCTGCGCTTGTAGTCTGTCGCGCTTGCCCTGTAGTCTGTCGCGCTCGGCTTCGCGCTGGATGAGAGCGATGTCGCGCTCTTGGTGTCGGACCGGTCTCTTGCCATATTCTCTTCCGTCTGAAGGCGTCTCATCTCCAGGCGTATGTGCTCTTCTTCGCTCCGTTGCTGTGTTTGGAGTCGATCGCGTTCACCCTGAAGTCGATCGCGTTCACCCTGGAGTCGATCGCGTTCGGTAGAGGCTGTCAGGCTGACGAGGAACGCCTGTGACAGCATCCTCTCCGCCTCGCTGGGGGAAGACGCTTGTAGAGGTGAGCCGCTCCTGGCTGTACTCGTTGGGGAGTCCTGGAGCTCTATCTCCTCGGCGCTCTCCTCATCTTGTTCCGTGCAGGGTTCCACCTCTGGAGGGTTGTCTTCCTCCCGGAGCTGGTCGGGGACTACTTCTTCGGTATTGGCGGGGGGTAAAGGCATGTCTGTTCCCTCCTGGTCCCCACCGTGAGCTTGGTCAGTTACATTAGAACCCACTAGGGCCTCTGTGGTCGGGGTAACCTGGTCGTTAAGGTCAGACATAATTTTACTTTCTACTTTTACCGCGTTTACCGTCTGTAGAAGGCTAGGTAGTTGACTGACAGCGTAATCCTCTAAGTACTGAGGTGTCTGTCGTCTGCGCCGCGGGCGTTCTACGTTAGGAGGACCGTTTCGTGGAGTGTTCATCATAGGCCATTTCAATATTAATAACACTATATTAATATTACACTAGTTACCCTCCGGCTCGAAGGACCAATTTTAACTGAGGGGTACAATTCCCTGACTGTATTGATAAGTATGGTATCATTAAACCACTACCGCTTTATGTACTTTAACTTCTGGCCATACAGTACACGATATCTAAGTATGATGAACACTTTCCCACATATGAAATCAGGTCCACACAAATATAACAGTTGAAGGTTTAATATAGCAAAAGGTATATACAACATTCACTTAATTACATTTATGATTTGAATGCACTTGTAAGGCAAATGAGTATTCGTAGGCAAATCAACACTGAATGTCCAATCTCTGGTTACGCAGGAAGCAAGTATACAACCTGGTTCTTTAGGGAACTATAGCGATGGTACTTAAGGATTATAGCGGGATACTAAAGGGGTCCTGCTGGTTGTAAGTCAGTAGGGGGGGGGGGGTTTGGAGAGCCGTCAGCTGCATCCCATCTGGCCAACGATTCCTGGGGAGAATTCAGGTACAGAACACAGTGCCCGCAGGATCTTGATCCACAGATGAATACACTTGGGCCCTCCTGTAGACGGTAGCTGTAGGCTGTAGGTCCACAACGAAGGAGAAGCGAGGCGGCCTCGGTCTGGGTTGAGCGCCGTCTCACCTGGGCTCCTCTCTGGGGTAATTCCAACACTCACCGGCGTTGGCTGTTATCCGCTCCACAAATCAAAGCACCCAAAGCAAATAGATATTCCATGCCGTATAGGCTCAGCAGTCGTCCGGGTAGGTAATCCAATGTGCAGGTCCACTCGTCCTCGCCCAGAACTCCTCGGATGAAAGCACCACGCGTGGTCTGCCCAGCCTGGTTAAGACTCTAGATAACGCGAGGAAACGATGGGGGTGCTGCTCACTTTAGAACTCTAACCGAACGATGCACCATACATAATAGACTATTATTAACTTAATAGAAATACGTCCCACTCGACGGTACAGTGCCAAACTATGACAATTCAGCTATGAATTTACACGAGGTCTCAATGCCTATTCTGGGGCCAAATAGGCCATACTGCACCACACGTGGGTCGTGGGTGAGGCTTCACGTCTGTTACTAGGTTGGAGGGTAAAGGACTAATGGACTAAAAGAAAGTTCTACTTTACTTGCGCCATATTTATATGCACGGTGAACAAATAGTACCATTCGTATTTCGGTAGCCGTATTCCTACGCGGAACCGGGGCTAGTTGGGACATGTTCGTCGGCACTATTGAACTTGACTCAAGGGGCCTGTCTGCTGGCGCCAGGTTCTTGTCCAATGAGAGAATGAACTATTATGGGCTGTAGTAGACTAAAGGGATATTCAGTGTATATGTACAAAGAATATACAAGGGATATCAAACGATATACAAATACTATTAAATATATATCCATAAATAAATATATATATTCGGTTTAATCTGATCCTTCACAACACATACATACATACATACATACATACATACATACATACATACATACATACATACATACATACATACATACATACATACATACATACATACATACATACATACATACATACATACATACATACATACATACATACATACATACATACATACATACATACATACATACAGCCCCACCCCCACCTATAATAGACAGTCCCCTCCCCACCGTATGTAATGTATATATTCTCTCCCCACCGTATGTATATTTCTCTCCCACCCACCCACCCCCTCCTAATGTACAGTCCCCTCCCCATCATATGTATATACTCTCTGTCAGGATCTATGGGTAACAGTACTGTATATTTGCATATCATATATGTCACAAATGTAACAGTACTATATACCTGTATGTCATGTATGTCCCTATGCCATAAATGTCATGATGTCATATATGTTGTGCATGTCATACATGTCACTATGAATTGAAAATGGGGGACTGTTCCACAATGACTCATGACCCATCAATTACATCATCCAACATTGTTTAAGAAACTAACAAGACCCCTACGCTCTGCATCTTCTGGCCGCCTCAGACCTACTCCTATCCAAGCTCCCGGAGGGTCATCAAAGAGAAGCCGCCTATTCTCAGTCCTTGCCCCACAATGGTGGAATGAACTACCCATCCCAGTTAGGACAGCCGAATCCCGTCCAATCTTTCGCCGTCGACTAAAGACTCACTTCTTCAACCATTATCTGAAATGATTTATAAAAAAAAAAAAAAAAAATCTAACCCTGACTAACCTTACTGTCATGCACTTGTCCTAATAAACTAACCTACACTGTAACACGCAACACTTGATGAACATTGTTACTCAGCTGATAGAGTTGTACCCTTCTTGCTGTCTTGTCGTACAGAACTTGTAAGTCGCTTTGGATAAAAGCGTCAGCTAAATGAATAAATGTAAATGTAAATGTAACACATTCGCCGTGACAGAATCGTTTTTCATTTAGTCTTTATGACCCTATATCAACTATCCTTTCGTAACATTTACTGTCCGCCATCTTGCTTGCATTTCTAAAAACTCGCACAGCGGAGTGATAGTAATTCGGTTGTGGGCGGGTCCTGGGACCAAGAGAGTGGGGTTATTACAAATACCCATGATTGTGTAACTTGACTGTTTCAGCCAATCAGAATCGAGAAATGTGCATGCCGTTGTATAACCCTTCTTAGATGTCGGTGATAGTAGTGTTGCAATAAAACAGGTGAACAGTTGGTAGGCATGCACTCGTGTGTGTAGTCAAGGCCAGATTAAGACTTCAGAGGCCCCTGGGCCAGATTCTTGTGGACGCACGCAGAGTGGCGTTTTTATGTCACTTTAAAAAATATATAGAATATTTAGAAGTGGTGGGCTCTGAGGGCCAAGCTAAAAGGACTTTGATCACCCCTGCCCACTTTGACTACCTAGGATGGCTTAGAGTAGACGACAGAGTACAGCAACTTGCAATGGGCCTGGTCTACAAGATACACTACACGACCAAGGTACCCATGTACATGTCAAAATACTTCCCAAAGGTCAGTGAATACCATGATCACAACACCAGAGGGAGCTCCACAAATCATGTTAAACCCAGGTTCGGCTCAAACAAGGGACTAAACACGTTTAGCAATTATGCCACATCAATGTGGAACGCCCTACCCAAAGCTGTAAAGGAATGTGAATCACTACCCACTTTCAAAACCACTCTCAAAGAACACCTACGGGAGACTGCAATTCAAAACTGGCCCCTGTAAATGTCCTAACCCAACCCCCTCCAATGTACAGTAAATGACCAAGTATGGTTTTGTCAATATTCCAAAGTACAGTTTTGCTTAGTACAGTTGTACAGTGTTCCCCACCCACCCACCCCTCCTACCCAACCCCCCCCCCCCCCCATCACCCCACCCACCCAACCACCTCTAATGTACAGCATTTTTTTCTTTCAGTTATGGAATCGTGGACTAAATCATATCTAACAAATCACAGATGAGGGTTGTTGTTGAGACATCACCTTATTAAATGGGGGTCGATGGCCTAATGTGTATCACTTAGTTGTGGGTTGTTGACGTGGGGGAAAAAGACACTGTGTGATATCGACCCTGTGGCACCGCTGGTTGGGTTATGGCTCACCTCGCGATCTGGCCACAGAGACCCACCGCATGTAGGGCAGAGCGCTCCGGTTATATTCAACCGTATTCTTTGGTAAAGTATCCTAGAGCCTCCAAGGAAACTGTAAGGAAGGGTCAACACGTCACTGTACTCGGTACTCTATCCCCCCCCCCCCTCACTGTGAGCTGTGGTGTTCAACAAGGAAGCATACTAGGTCCGCTACTGTTCCTAATTTATGCAAATGACATGTCGTCAGCTTGTGACTGCAACTTGTTCCTGTTCGCGGACGACTCAGCCCTGCTGGTCTCTGACGAGAACAAGTTACAGGTTGAAAGAACCCTCAGCTCTGAACTCGGCAGAATCTGCACCTGGCTCGCTGATAACAAACTATCATTACACCTGGGTAAAACATATTATGTCATGTATGTCCCTATGCCATAAATGTCATGATGTCATGTACTGTGTATGTTGTGACATAAATGTCACTATGAATTGAAAATGAGGGACCCTGATGTAAACAAGACGAAAGTCTTTCTCTGGTCTGCATCCCCTTAACAATTGTGTGTATTGAGCCGTACTGTATTCTACCCATTCTGCAATCTGTTAATAAAGTTTTCATTCATTCATTGACTGTGTAGCGCTCGGACGCACATGATTAGTGCCAAGTGTGGAAACCTTTCAGTTTGGCTGACATTGTGAGTTGAATGGGATCAGCCATCTCCTCGTTTATTATGACCTGTCATATAAACAGGTTATTACCTCGGCTGTCAGAATCATCTGCAATGTGTTACAATGTTAACTATAACGTTTTATACATTGGTTGATGTATATTTCCTCAGATAGCTTGTATATTTAGAATTTTTAAATACAGGCTTCAATAGAACTGGCATCACATTTTTCAAATGTTTTGCATAAAAAAAGGAAAAAAAGCATTCTGTACTTCATTGTTTGCATTTTGTACTTTAGGTTGTACTTTAGTTTGTATCTTTTGTATGGTGCTACTGTTTGGTCTTTATTCTTTTTACTTTTGTTTTTACTGTAGTTCAAGTTTCAAGTTCAAGTTTCTTTATTAGTTGTCGTGCAAAAATGCAGAATACTTTTGTATGAAATGCTTTTTCCTGTTCTGCTCCTGAGCGTGTGCTAGATAAAAATAAAATAGATAAGTTAAAAAAAAAAAGTCAAAAGTACGTAACAAGTGTAAAGAAAAGTGTTCAAAACAAAAGTGTTCAATATACATATATATATATACAATACAGAGTAGAATTTTTTTTAACTGAGTTACAATACAATACAGTATACAGTACAATGCAGAAATGGGATGAGGTACAACTTAGGGTAAGGTGCAATGAGGTATGAGTTGTAGTGCAAATCTCTTTACCAATTAATATAAAGTGTGTTCAAGTGGGTAAAGTGGGTGCTACAGTGAGTCGTTTATTTAAAGTGAGTGTGTGCGTGTGAAGCAAAATCTCAGGAGGCTCATACTGACAGAACCAAACATTTCACTGTAATGTACATGTACCTTATGTGTGACAAGTAAAAACAAAACTTGAACTTGAAACTTGAACTTGAAACAAAGGCTGCAGGCACCAAGCGGAGCAGAATTCGGGTATTCTGATGCGATGAACCCTCCGTCTGTTATAGTTCCATTGTAGCGCTCCGCAGAAGTCAGTCACGTAACCAACAGTGCTCCTGGCGAGGCCAGAGGCAAACAAGGCCCACACGTTTACAGCCGCACAAAGATGTGAATCCCTGCCCACATTCAAATCCGCTCCCACGGGAGGCTGCAATTCAAAACTGGCCACCGTAAATGTCCAAACCCAAACCCCCCCCCCCACCCCATCCTAATAGACAGTCTCCTTCCCACCGTATGTACATATTTTCTCCCCACCATATGTATATTTCTTCTCCCACCCACCCACCCACCCCCTCAGTCTCAGTCTCCTCCCCATCATATGTATATATTCCCTGTTAGGATCTATGCGTAACAGTACTGTATATTTGCATATAGTATATGTCACAAATGTAACATTACTATATACCTGTATGTCATGTATGTCCCTATGCCATAAATGTCATGATGTCATGTATGCTGTGTATGTCATAAATGTCACTATGAATTGAAAATGATGTAAACAAGACGAAAGTCTTTCTCTGGTCTGCATCCCCTTAACAATTGTATGTATTGAGCCGTACTGTATTGTAGCCCATTCTGCAATCTGTTAAATAAAGTTTCCATTCATTCATTCATTCATTCATTCATTCATTCATTCATTCATTCATTCATTCATTCATTCATTCATTCATTCAGTCATTCATTCAGTCATTCATTCATTCATTCATTCATTCATTCATTCATTCATTCATTCATTCATTCATGCCTTCATTCACTTGGACGCACGCTAACGTTTTATACATTGGTTGATGTATATTTCCTCAGATAGCTTGTATATTTAGAATATTTAAATACAGGCTTCAATAGAACTGGCACCACATTTTTCAAATGTTTTGCATACAAAAAAAAAGCATTCTGTACTTCATTGCTTGCATTACGTAACCAACAGTGCTCCCGGCGAGGCCAGAGGCAAACAAGGCCCACACCACATGTCGCGTTAGCCGCGTTTAATGACATCTCACTTGTCATTCGTATATTATGCGTTATAAAACTAGATAACGTATGCAGGTCAAACCTCATCCAATCCCAGGCGACTGTGGCCAGGGCGCACATGACTGGACAATTCATTTCCCTAACGCAGCCATAATAAACAACAGCTATAAAAGTGGGACATATACGGCCGTCTCTTCCCACGGGAGAGTAGTCTTCTAAGTTTGTCCCGTCTTTAACCACGGTTCAAATCGCAGGACAGATCGATTAAGTTCTACGAGGCAATAAACTATGATTCGCACAGATTTGCCCATTAAAGTTGAGTATAAGTAGGCAGGCTGATACAGCTTGCCTAGTATTTTCATAGTAAGTAACAAATTTCTTGCATTATGCCCATGTTAACCTACACACGTTTTGTTGCAGTGATGATTGTTTAGTGTGCTCTGTAACCGTCTTCATCACATGCTATACTTTTCAAATAATCTATCTTGTCCTTGTGAACTGTTGAATAGAGACGTGTTCAAAGCACCAGTAGTGGGTGTTATCCTGTTCTCCTTCTTGTATGGATACATCCAAGTATATCTAATCTAATCATATTCACGTTATGCCAGAAATTGGTCTGTTCTGTTATTCTATTCACATCATTAAATGTGTTGCTAGTAGTTCCAAAAAGAAAAAAAAAAAAGTCCTAAAATGTCTCTCTAAATGTCCCTCTGGAAGGACAGTAAAGGACAAAGACACTTCCCTCATGTGAATATTATGCATCTTAAACAGTGGCCTTCGCTGACTTGCAGCCGACACCTGCTATCGTCTCAGTACTGCCACCCTGTGGCTAAAACGCAGCAGTGCATTATCTCTGGGAGGCGTGGTGTAGCGTCATGCTACAGTAGGTCCTATTTTTGGTTGATTTAATTTGAGAGATTTGACTCGAAGGCATTTTTAGTCACGCTTTCCTATTGTCCTCGTTTCATTCGGTCTTATCTCAGCCACCGCAGAATGACTCATTCAGGGTCAAAGGTTCACTGTACGACTACGACAAGCCTGCACTCATGTGCATGCACACACACACACACACACACACACACACACACACACACACACACACACACACACACACACACACACACACACACACACACACACACACACACACACACACACACACACACGAATACACACATGTACACGCACGTGCACACGCACAGTAGGGCTCTTAGCTCAAAGGTTGCACACACACCCATAAATGTACACAAAGCAGAAGGACTGATCACAGAAGAATGCATTCTATGTACTTCAACACTTGAGTTTAATGATTATTCTTCAACCATTGGATTGTTGGCAACATTCATAGATCGATGTTTAATCAAATGTGTGTGGCACTAAATCTAAGAATGTACAGATAGAATGTAATTTATATGATGTAGGATCAGCCGATTGATATTTTGCTGCATGATGCCTGATGAAATCCTGAAATCTAAAGCTTAACCTCTTAAGCCCTAGCCATATTTTTCTGAAAATTCGCCTAAAAGTACATACCCAAGTAAATGGAAGATTGCTCCACTTCTACAAGGTTCATTTACATGTTCTTAAAAAAAAAAAAAAAAAAAAACATGTCTATGCTATTTGCCTTGTCAGGAATAGAACGGAAAGTCCAGGACTTATTTCCATCATTGTCCCTGTTGTTTCAAGTTCAAGTGGCACGTTCGCGTCTGTTTGAAGTGCATTGAGCATTCTTAGTGAATAGTCTAGAGTGCATTAGGAGTAGTATTCATGTTTCAATTTTAAGAAATGCATTAAGAGCATCATTCATGGTTCATTGCTGCATTAAAAGCAATAATTATTTGGTGGCAGCTTACTAAACCGCTGCTCCCTTATCCTGGATTTGAACACTGCAGCACTCTCGGTTTCCTTGATATTGAGTGGTAGTTCATTCCACTCCACTGCACCTCTATATCTAAATGACAATTCACCTGTCTTCCTGTTGTGCTTACAGGGGACTACATTTATCAGGCTTCCTCTTGTGTAGTTGTGTTATGAATTGAAAATGGGGGACCCTGATGTAAACAAGACAAACATCTTTCTCTGGTCTGCATCCCCTTAACAATTGTGTGTATTGAGCCGTACTGTATTGTACCCATTCTGCAATCTGTTAAATAAAATGTTAATTCATTTTCATTCATTCATTCATTGTGTGTGTGCAATCCTTTCAAAGTGGTTGTTAAAATATGTTGGGGCTCTCCTGTTTATAATCTTGTGGACCATCCCTAGTTGTAACTATTTGGCTCTAGCCTCAACTGGTAGCCAGTGGAGTTGTATAAATTGCGTCTTTCCTATGTGGGTTCTGGAGTTAAGGCCTAAAACTACTCTGATTAATTTGTTCTGTGCTGTTTGAAGTTTATGTTGCAGGGGTTTGTTAAGGCTCCAGTACTATGAACTGATGGCATAGTATTTCTTGGTATCTAGGGACATCTATGGACCTCAGAGAATGTATTCCTAGTGTCAGAAATATTGTATCTGTTACTATGCTTGAGTAAATTATAATGAACCAAAGGAGAATATCAATTAAAAAAACAAAAAACCATCACAGACAGCCAGGACAGCTGAAACCATCACAATCAGGACAGCTGAGACCATCACAGTCAGGACAGACAGCTGAAACCATCACAGTCAGGACAGCTGAGACCATCACAGTCAGGACAGCTGAAACCATCACAGTCAGGACAGCTGAAACCACCACAGTCAGGACAGCTGAAACCACCACAGTCAGGACAGCTGAAACCATCACAGTCAGGACATCTGAAACCATCACAGTCAGGACAGCTGAAACAATCACAGTCAGGACAGATTAAACCATCACAGTCAGGACAGCTGAAACCATCACAGTCAGGACAGCTGAAACCATCACAGTCAGGACAGACGGCTGAAACCATCACAGTCAGGACAGACAGCTGAAACCATCACAGTCAGGACAGACAGCTGAAACCATCACAGTCAGGACAGACAGCTGGAACCACCACAGTCAGGACAGCTGAAACCATCACAGTCAGGACAGATAAGACCATTACAGTCAGGACAGCTGAAACCACCACAGTCAGGACAGACAGCTGAAACTATGTACTGATGGCATAGTATTTCTTGGTATCTAGGGACATCTATGGACCTCAGGGAATGTATTCCTAGTGTCAGAAATATTGTATCTGTTACTATGCTTGAGTAAATTATAATGAACCAAAGGAGAATATCAATTAAAAAAACAAAAAACCATCACAGACAGCCAGAACAGCTGAAACCATCACAATCAGGACAGCTGAGACCATCACAGTCAGGACAGACAGCTGAAACCATCACAGTCAGGACAGCTGAGACCATCACAGTCAGGACAGCTGAAACCATCACAGTCAGGACAGCTGAAACCACCACAGTCAGGACAGCTGAAACCACCACAGTCAGGACAGCTGAAACCATCACAGTCAGGACATCTGAAACCATCACAGTCAGGACAGCTGAAACAATCACAGTCAGGACAGATTAAACCATCACAGTCAGGACAGCTGAAACCATCACAGTCAGGACAGCTGAAACCATCACAGTCAGGACAGACGGCTGAAACCATCACAGTCAGGACAGACAGCTGAAACCATCACAGTCAGGACAGACAGCTGAAACCATCACAGTCAGGACAGACAGCTGGAACCACCACAGTCAGGACAGCTGAAACCATCACAGTCAGGACAGATAAGACCATTACAGTCAGGACAGCTGAAACCACCACAGTCAGGACAGACAGCTGAAACCATCACAGTCAGCACAGCTGAAACCATCACAGTCAGGACAGACAGCTGAACCCATCACAGTCAGGACAGATGAAACCATCACAGTCAGGACAGCTGAAACCATCACAGTCAGGACAGCTGAGACCATCACAGTCAGGACAGCTGAAACCATCACAGTCAGGACAGATGAAACCATCACAGTCAGGACAGCTGAAACCATCACAGTCAGGACAGCTGAAACCATCACAGTCAGGACAGATTAAACCATCACAGTCAGGACAGCTGGAACCATCACAGTCAGGACAGACAGCTGAAACCACCACAGTCAGGACAGCTGAAACCATCACAGTCAGGACAGCTGAAACCATCACAGTCAGGACAGATTAAACCATCACAGTCAGGACAGCTGAAACCACCACAGTCAGGACAGACAGCTGAAACCACCACAGTCAGGACAGACAGCTGAAACCATCACAGTCAGGACAGCTGAGACCATCAGTCAGGACAGATGAAACCATCACAGTCAGGACAGACAGCTGAAACCATCACAGTCAGGACAGCTGAGACCATCCCAGTCAGGACAGCTGAAACCACCACAGTCAGGACAGCTGAAACCATCACAGTCAGGACAGACAGCTGAAACCATCACAGTCAGGACAGCTGGAACCATCACAGTCAGGACAGCTGAGACCATCACAGTCAGGACAGCTGAAACCATCACAGTAAGGACAGCTGAAACCATCACAGTCAGGACAGCTGAAACCATCACAGTCAGGCCATCTGAAACCATCACAGTCAGGACAGCTGAAACCATCACAGTCAGGACAGCTGAGACCATCACAGTCAGGACAGACAGCTGAAACCATCACAGTCAGGACAGCTGAAACCATCACAGTCAGGACAGACAGCTGAACCCATCACAGTCAGGACAGATGAAACCATCACAGTCAGGACAGATGAAACCATCACAGTCAGGACAGCTGAAACCACCAGTCAGGACAGCTGAAACCATCACAGTCAGGACAGCTGAAACCATCACAGTCAGGACAGCTGAAACCATCACAGTCAGGACAGATTAAACCATCACAGTCAGGACAGCTGGAACCATCACAGTCAGGACAGACAGCTGAAACCATCACAGTCAGGACAGCTAAAACCCTCACAGTCAGGACAGCTGAGACCATCACAGTCAGGACAGCTGTAACCACCACAGTCAGGACAGACAGCTGAAACCATCACAGTCAGGACAGCTGAAACCATCACAGTCAGGACAGCTGAAACCATCACAGTCAGGACAGCTGAAACCACCACAGTCAGGACAGACAGCTGAAACCACCACAGTCAGGACAGCTGAGACCACCACAGTCAGGACAGATGAAACCATCACAGTCAGGACAGACAGATGAAACCACCACAGTCAGGACAGCTGAAATCATCACAGTCAGGACAGACAGCTGAGACCATCACAGTCAGGACAGACAGATGAAACCACCACAGTCAGGACAGCTGAGACCATCACAGTCAGGACAGCTGGAACCACCACAGTCAGGACAGATGAAACCACCACAGTCAGGACAGCTGAAACCATCACAGTCAGGACAGCTGAGACCATCACAGTCAGGACAGCTAAAACCACCACAGTCAGGACAGCTGGAACCCGCCCAATTTTCCGCCGTCGACTAAAACATACTATTGAAAAGAAGAAAAACGTTTAACCTTCGCTGCCAGAGTTGTGCCCTTCCTGCTGACCTGTCGTACAGAACTTGTAAGTGGCTTTGGACAAAAGCGTTCAGCTAAAAGACTAAATGTAGTAGAAGTAATAGTCCGAGAAGCACGGGCGCCAGAGGAAGCCAGTCTTTAGGTGGTTCAGGGGGTCGTGACCTCGGCCACCACCGGCACTACAATAGTCTTTTCATGTTTTTGGAACCTCTCTCTGAAGAAGTGAGCGCTGCGATCAACAAAAGAAAGAATGCAGCATAATTGCCTGGCACCGTTTTTGAGAAGCTTGACCCCCCCAGTGCCATCGTGGGGGAGGGGGGGGGGGGGGGTACTTTACCTCTCCTCAGTGAGCATGTCATATCATCACGCTCTCAGGGCAGTGGCGTCGTTTTGGTATGGCAAGGTATACCTTGGCTTCTAGCCAAATTTGACATATGAAATCAATCTGAAATCCTTTTTGTCATTCGTGACAAAATCATCTAATTTGCGTGTCATTTGTGAGAAATGACAGCTACCAAATCCATTCCGGGACAACGGAACGCAGTGTGCTTTCCGTAATAGTCTCTCTCTCGCACTCTCTCTCTCTCTCTCTCTCTCTCTCTCTCTCTCTCTCTCTCTCTCTCTCTCTCTCTCTCTCTCTCTCTCTCTCTCTCTCTCTCTCTCTCTCTCTCTCTCTCTCTCTCTCTCTCTCTCTCTCTCTCTCTCTCTCTCTCTCGGAACACAGTAATATGATCATTATGATCCACTGGAATAAAAAAATAGGTTTACCACTTTGTATAGAAACAACTCACCAAAATTGACTATTGCACAACTTATTCACCCACCCCCCAACACCCTCCCTTGCCATACCTTGGCTTTTAATGAAATGACGCTACTGTCTCAGGGGTATCATCCGGTATCATCCCTGAAAGCTGGATGTTCATATTTCAAAACCACGCTCATCGGAACGTCAATAAAGAGGATGAACGTCCTCAGCCAGCGGCCCTCCGTCAGGTCTGTCAGATAAAACTCTCTCCTCTCCATCCCCAGCGTTGACTTGCTTCCTCTTTAGATTTCAGATCATTTCCTTCTCCACATGTTTAGTTTGGGTGGCATCCCCTTATGCACACATTTTTGTTAGATTTAGTTATCCAAGGCACTTTACACAGTTCATATAAGAGTAACAGTAACTCCTTTTATTTTGTATTTCTATCTGAACCCCTGCACTTATTTGTATATGCACTTTTTGCACTATTATATTTAGAATATGTATTTCTTGCTCTATGCTCTTATCTGTGAAGCACTTTGGTACAGTCACAACTGTTTATTATTATATGTGTGTGTGTGTTAGTTGGTGTTTAACTGTGTGTCATGTTGATATTATGTGTGTGTGTGTGTGTGTGTGTGTGTGTGTGTGTTAGTTGTGTGACTGTATGTAATGTTGATATTATGTGTGTGCGTGTGTGTGTTTGTGTTAGGTGGTGTGTGACTGTATGTAATGTTGATATTATGTGTGTGTGTGTGTGTGTGTGCTTGTGTTAGGTGGTGTGTGACTGTATGTAATGTTGATATTATGTGTGTGTGTGTGTGTGTGTGTTTGTGTTAGGTGGTGTGTGACTGTGTGTAATCATGTTGATATTATGTGTGTGTGTGTGTGTGTGTGTGTGTGTGTTTGTGTTAGGTGGTGTGTGACTGTGTGTAATGTTGATATTGTGTGTGTGTGTGTGTGTGTGTGTGTGTGTGTGTGTGTGTGTGTGTGTGTGTGTGTGTGTGTGTGTGTGTGTGTGTGTGTGTGTGTGTGTGTGTGTGTGTGTGTGTGTGTGTGTGTGTGTGTGTGTGTGTGTGTGTGTGTGTGTGTGTGTGTGTGTTAGGTGGTGTGTGATGTTGACAGTGTAACAGTCTGGCAGACAGGGCTCCAGATGGGTGTAAAGTGATGTGTGGGACAGCATTGTGACGATGTGTAATGAATCGAGTTGTTCTGGGTCGTCTTTCACAGGAACGGCAGTACAGTACAGATTGTCCTTGGCAGTGAGCACTTTTGAATTTTCTAATATCATTTCATGGCTCGCAGGGTACGGCGATTGTCCAAATTAAGAGTGTGCGTGTTTTAAAATGCTAGGCAGCGATGAGTCCAAGGGGAAACAGAGGGGAGTTACTGTATAATTACTGTATATGCCTTGTTGTACGTTCGAAATGATGGAGTCAAGAGGTTATTTTGTAGTGTGGGAACAAATGGACAGATAATAGGCTATGGACGATAAAGTATAATTGTTTTTGTTTTTGTTTTGTTTTGTTTTGTTTATTTACGCATATAAAAAACAGTTACATAATACAATATAATCCACAAAGAGATGTGAAGGAGAATTGCCTAAAAAAAAAACTCTAGGGGCTTGTACTGTATGTGGCATTCTCCAAGAAGCAAAATTACTTATACTGAGATTACATCAATATAGAATAAAAAAATTCCCCCCAAGATTAAGCGACAATAAATATAGGCAATAAAGAATTTGAATCTGAATGTATACTATGAGTGAGAGTAAAAGTAAACAGTATACGCAAGGTGCAGTATACACAAGGTACCCTAACTGGCATGCTATACGTCATACATTGTAGTCTGTGCCGGTTTTGGTGGTTAACCCTTTCACTACCACACTACCAAATGGTTAACCCTTTCACTGCCACACGGCAAGCAGGGGCGGAGCTAGGGGGTGGCTACCTGGGCTCAAGCCCCGGATGTATTCTGAAAAGCCCCGAATCTATTTAAAAAAAAATAAATTTTTTTTTTTTTTTTTTTTTTACAATTCATCATTGTTACATGAAAATATGTTTGCACCAGATTTAGCAGAAGCTAATTTCCATCTGTGGTCTATCCAGCTGCTAACTGTATTTGAGTGAGTTAAGTCTTGGTGTTATGGTAGACTCAGACCTAAGCTTTAAATCACAATCAACAAGTTGACAAAAACTTAATTCTTCCACCTTAGAAACATAGCTAAAGTACGGCCATTTATAAATCAAAAGGATGCTGAAAACCAGATCCATGCCTTTATCTCAAGCCAACTCGACTACTGTAATGCACTCCTTACCGGCCTCCCGAAAAAATACGATGATAACTATTTTATTGCAATGCACTATTGCATTATTTTATTCTATTTTACTAACTATTTTATTGCACTGCACTATTTTACTTTGTATCAGTGAATCATAGACGCCTGGCCATAAGAGCATTCGGAGCATCTCTGCTCTCCCACTATTGAACTTGGGGGAGCAAAGGTATGATCTTGCTCCACCACTTTTTGATTATATGAAAAATATGATATATCCCCCCCAAATATATAAATCTAACTATAACTACGTTATGGTTAACTGAGTTTTATAGTGAAAAGAGCAGCTTTATTGGTCAAGATTGAAGGCTCTATATTGCAGGAAATTGCACGTACAGGTTCATTAAATTCAAAAGAATTCTGTCGTGGAGGGGGTCGTGCCTGGCCCCCTCCAAACCACCCCTTGCCTGCCCAAATAAAAAATTTAAAAAAAATGGAAAAAAAAAAAAAAAAAAAAAAAAAAAAAAGTTCAAGTTCAAGTTCAAGTTCAAGTTCTGGGGGGGGGCCCATCTGGGCTAAGCCCCGGATCTCCTACAATCCTAAATCCGCCGTTAACCCTTTCACTGCCACACTACAGGCGGTTAACAGTCTGTAGTGTGGTAGTGAAAGGTTAACCTTCTGTAGTGTGGTAGTGAAAGGGTTAACCTTCTGTAGTGTGGTAGTGAAAGGTTAACCTTCTGTAGTGTGGTAGTGAAAGGTTAAAGGAAAACTCCAACATTTTGGGAAATGAGCTTATTTAACATCTTCCCTGGAGTTTGACAAGAAGATACATACCTTTTTTGTCTCTCTGCATGCATTAGGCTTAGGGAACGCCTGCACCGTTAGCGTAGCTTAGCTTCATCACTGGAAGTGGGTCAGACCTTTACCATGAAGAAAATTCAAAAATAAATTGAAAATTATTATAATACAGAGATGAAAAATTGTAATTTTATTATTATTATTGTAAACTATATATATATATAAAAAAAAATATATATTAATATTATAAAAAAAATAATATCTTTTTACTGTTTATATTTTTGGGGAAGCTTGGCTTCCCTTGGCTCCCATGAATATTCGCCACTGGTTGTTACTCATGTTTTTCTGTAGTATTTGCAATATCCCAAACAATTGGTATGAGCTGGACAATTTTATAAATTGTGATTTAGAGCGATCTCGGTAGTCTGTGTACAAAAACAGATTCTCTCCAGTAATCCATTTCCTCATTGATGGCAATATATTCCGTGTATTTTTCACTTCCGGTTTTCTCTCGCAAATGTTCACCTAGATCCCTGATTCGCACAACCCCACAATCAGCAAATGATTGACAGTTCCAGAGCCTCGGGAGTCGGGGGTGGCAATCTGACTCTTGCATGTACAAAGTTGCACGCCTGACATATCTGAATGTAACTCGAGAACCGCTGAACGGATTTTGTCGAGTGAGGTGGCATTCGAACGGCAACAGATATGGCTTTACTTCTATATATTGTATGTTTTATAAAAAATGCAGACCAGAGCCGCCAGACGCTCGCAAATGCCGGTGCCAGTTACAAATGAATACAATTAAATAAAAAAATTTAAAAGAATATTGTAGCAACCCTAGTTAATGTTATATCTGATATGTGTGTACTGAGTGTTTTTTTCCCCCCATGCATGGCCCAATAAGCCCGGGGCTCCTAGATGGGTAACTGCAATTAGAAACTGAAATGTCAAATGTCAAAATCCCCCCCCCCCCCCCACTCCCCCACCCCACCCAACCCCCTCTAATGTACAGTTTCTTCCCCTTCAGATACATTTGTTTATGATGTTCTCTCTTTCTTACACAGTACCGTATATATTTGTATGCCTTGTATGTCAAATGTCTTGATGAATTGAAAATGGAGGACCCTGATGTAAACAAGACAAAAGTCTTTTTCTGGTCTTCATCCTCTTAGCAGTTGTGTGTATTGAGCTGTATTGTATTGTACCCATTCTGTGATCTGTTAATAATAATCAATCAATCAATCAATCAATCAATCAATCAATCAATCAATCAATCAATCAATCCATCATTGTGTGTTTGATGAAGGTGCCCTGCGGTTGGTGCGTTCATGGGTGAGGGGCGGGGGCTAAGGGGTTGAGAGGGGAGCACACCTGAGAGCGCGGTCTCTTGGTGTCCGAGCAGCATGTACTGTGACGTAGCTAACTGTGACTCAGCATATCTAGCCCATTTGCAATAAAGAGACCGCATGGACATTTGACTCCTTGCCGGCGAGGTCGCTACAAGACAACGAGGAGCGATTGTGGATCTTGAGTGTCCTTTCCCAGAACCTACAGTGTAACTTCCTCATATGAATCAGTATGTATATGGATGAAGTGCAATAAAAACACTTCTGCCCTTTGCCCATGGCAGTCGTGGCATTCATTTCTTATTCATGTGAGTTTGGCAGGCGCGCTTCACCCACACTCCAGGCATATGCTTGTCTTCTTCTCCATTGGATGAATTTGAATAAGAAATGAGAAATGGGTCTGTACTTTTGAAGATTATTAGCTCCTAGCGGGCACGTTCGTCCAGCACTGCAGCAGCTCACAACAAAGTGGTGGCAAGTAAAGTATTCTTAAGTACTGTACTTAAGTACAATTTTCTAATTTCAAAGGAAATATAACTTTTTTTACTCCACTACATTTATCTGAACCCATCAGTTATAAGTTACTTTAAAGAAAAAGATTTTGCATAGAAAACACGGCAATCATGCATGAAGATACACAACTGGACCACATACCACTTTAACATAACCTTTAATCAGAGCAGCATAACTGGACCACATACCACTTTAACATAACCTTTAATCAGAGCAGCATAACTGGACCACATACCACTTTAACATAACCTTTAATCAGAGCAGCATAACTGGACCACGTACCACTTTAACATAACCTTTAATCAGAGCAGCATAACTGGACCACACACCACTTTAACATAACCTTTATTCAGAGCAGCATAACTGGACCACACACCACTTTAACATAACCTTTATTCAGAGCAGCATAACTGGACCACACACCACTTTAACATAACCTTTATTCAGAGCAGCATAACTGGACCACACACCACTTTAACATAACCTTTATTCAGAGCAGCATAACTGGACCACACACCACTTTAACATAACCTTTATTCAGAGCAGCATAACTGGACCACATACCACTTTAACATAACCTTTAATCAGAGCAGCATAACTGGACCACATACCACTTTAACATAACCTTTAATCAGAGCAGCCTAACTGGACCACATACCACTTTAACATAACCTTTAATCAGAGCAGCCTAACTGGACCACGTACCACTTTAACATAAACTTTAATCAGAGCAGCATAACTGGACCATATACCACTTTAACATAACCTTTATTCAGAGCAGCATAACTGGACCACATACCACTTTAACATAACCTTTATTCAGAGCAGCATAACTGGACCACATACCACTTTAACATAACCTTTAATCAGAGCAGCATAACAGGACCACATACCACTTTAACATAACCTTTATTCAGAGCAGCCTAACTAGACCACATACCACTTTAACACAACCTTTAATCAGAGGAGCATAACTGGACCACATACCACTTTAACATCACCTTTAATCAGAGCAGCATAACTGGACCACATAGCACTTTAACATAACCTTTAGATTGAGGATTGAATGCTCCCAAGCACTGGAATACAGAAACACCATGTAGATTGCACTTTTACATTAGATACTTAAGTACATTCAATAGCATCAATAACATCTCTATTTCTACTTTTACTTGAGTAAAGTAACTGTGTACTTCTTCCACCACTGCTCATAACAGGCATGCCGGAGTAGAAAGTTAATTATACAACGACATGCAAATTTCTCGATTCTGATCGGCTGAAACAGTCAAGTTACACGTGGGTATTTGTAATAACCCCACGCTCTTGGTCCCAGGACCCGCCCACAACCACATTACTATCACTCCTGTGTGCGAGTTTTTAGAAGTGAAAGCAAGATGGCGGACAGTAAACGTTACGAAAGGATATGGTGATAGGGTCATAAAGACTAAATGAAAAACGATTCTGTCACGGTGAATGTGTTAGTTTCTTAAACAATGTTGGATGATGTAATTGATGGGTCATGACTCATGAGTCATTGTGGAACAAAATAAAAATCATGCGAATTGATTGATTGATTAATTGCAAATCTTAAAAAAATTATTGTTTACCTACTTCCTATAGAAGCAGCTGGGAGGTGTGCTGTTTTAAGTGAGCGTGGATTATTGAATTGATTGATTGATTGATTGATTGCTAATTTTATTACTGTCCGCCTTGTTTCCAACTGGTTAAGTTTAAGCACTCTTTCGAAGTCGCTCTCTTTCGAAGTTGGTTAAGGTTAGAGTTTGGAATCAGGGCTGGTGGTCTATCGCCCTGCTCTAAAAACAAACTCTAACCTTAACCAACTTCGAAAAAGAGCGACTTCGAAAGAGTGCTTAAACTTAACCAGTTGGAAACAAGGCGGTCAGTAATAAAATTAGCAATCAATCAATTCAATAATCTGTTTTACCTACTTTCTATAGAAGCATCTAAGAATGAAGTTCTATAGAAAGTAGGTTCAAAACAAGAGAAAAGTTGGATGTGTTAGTTTGTTGGATGTCTAGTTGAAAGACAGATTGATGTGTTAGTTTGTTGGATGTCTTAGTTGAAAGACAGATGGATGTGTTAGTTTGTTGGATGTCTTAGTTGAAAGACAGTTGGATGTGTTAGTTTGTTGGATGTCCTAGTTGAGAGACAGTGAGAACAGTTGGATGCACTTCCGAGCTGCTTCCACATGGAGGCAACTTCTCTTATTTTTTTTTGGAAACTACTTTTTCTACGGATGTTTTTTTCAATAAATCTTCAATTAATGTGTGTTTATTGCAGTGGCGGACTGGCCATCGGGACGTTCGGGACGAATCCCGATGGGCCGGGACCAAAGTGGGCTGGTCCAAAAAAAAAAAAAAAAAAAAAAAAAAAAAAAATTTTTTTTTTTTTTTTTTTGACCAGTGTGTGGGCCAGTGTGTGGGCCACTAATGTGGGCCGGTGTGTGGGCCAGTGTGTGGGCCAGTGTGTGAGTCGGTGTGTGGGCCACTAATGTGGGCCAGTGTGTGGGCCGGTGTGTGGGCCAGTGTGTGAGTCGGTGTGTGGGCCACTAATGTGGGCCAGTGTGTGGGCCGGTGTGTGTGCCAGTATGTGGGCCGGTGTGTGGGCCGGTGTGTGGGCCAGTATGTGGGCCAGTGTGTGGGCCGGTGTGTGGGCCAGTATGTGGGCCAGTGTGTGGGCCAGTGTGTGGGCCAGTGTGTGGGCCACTAATGTGGGCCGGTGTAGTGTGTGGGCCGGTGTAGTGTGTGGGCCAGTGTGTGGGCCGTATGTGGGCCGGTGTGTGGGCCATTATGTGGGCCGGTGTGTGGGCCAGTGTGTGGGCCGGCAATAAAACAATAAACAAGTTGCATAAACTAAATCAGATTAAAAATGATCACAGTTCTGGTTTGCCTTAAGATGCAGTTTAAGATGGGTCTTGAACATGGAGTATGTAGGTCACTCTCTAATCACAACTGGTAGGCTATTCCAGTAGTTACCACTTTTAACAGAGAACACAGTTTTTGCAATGGTAGTATACCGAAAAGGCACCTTACAGTCCCCTCTACTGATGGCCCTGGTGGTAATGCCAGTGTCTGCTTTCTGTTGGATGAACTCATTCAATGGGGGAGGGGCAAGTCCATGCAGAACCTTGTACATGAAGCAAGTATATTTGAAAACTTGGAAATTCTCGAAACTTAGCATGTTATGTTTTTCTAAAACATTACAGTGATGAAATGAAATTGGTTTCCTATCAAATACTTTTATGGCTTTTTTGTAGAGTAATTATATTGGTGTAAGAGTAGTGACATATAAAAGAGACCAGTTGATAAAACAATAGGCCTACTCGATGTGTGATAAAATCATTGAATGCAGAAACATCCTTGCAGCATTAACTGGCAGGCAGGGCCTGATCTGCCTGAAGTTTTCGATGTTAAACTTGACTGTGTTTGTCACTTTCTTCACATGACTTTTTGAAGGTCAATGTAGAGTCCAATGTGACCCCAAGATACTTGAATTAATGTACAATGTCCAGCTCCGCCTCTCCCAGAAACACATTAGAGTGAGTGACCTCTACTGGTGACTTTGTGAACATCATACACACTGTTTTCTTGGTGTTAAGTGAAAGACATGCTTTTGTTAGCCAGTCTTGAATGAGACATGAGACATCAGTGAATGAGATTCACGTTTCCTCCCAACCGCGAGTAGGCCTAGAAGCGCAGAAATGGAGAATGCAAAAAAAGAAAGGGTGGAGCTGAAAAAGCTAAAATTAAAAAACTAAAATTGCTAGTAAAAGACGCAGAACAATGTTCTAAAATTACAGACATGTTTACCCGCTGCTGCTGCTAATGATGATGAAGTTCAAGTGGAAGGAACCAACAGTAACATGACAGGTGCATGCAGTAGCCTAGTGCATATTCTACTGTTGGTGTCTGCCGGTTCATGAGGGCTAGCTAGCCTATACTAGCTCTTGCAGTGATTTCAGTCATTCTATTACAAGACAATGTGCTTTCCGTATTCCTGATTCCTTACAGCACGTGGACGTAAATAGTTGTGACTCGTCGTGACGTTTTTTCTCTGACTAAAAGTTTAGTTAGCAATGTTAGGACTAGTGCCCACCACAGCATCAGAAGCTAAAGTGCTAACCTAGAGAGCCAATCAGAACCTAGGACGGGCTGCAAATTAATCGGCTACTAATATTATAATAGTAAATACTAAAATAAAATACTATTATGTTCCCTTCCAAATTTTCATGTTGATATAATATTGGTAATCTAATTGATTGAATTGATTAGTTGCCATTTTACATGCTTAAATAAGATGTACCTTAGAATTCCCAACTGTTAGCCATGTTCTCGATCTGTATATGATTAGTCTCATCTACATGTTTGTAAATAACCACAGCTAACTAGCTTAAGCTAACAACTAGGTCAACTACTACCCCGTTGACTATAACCACCAACATAGTTGCATGGATGAAACAATCCAACAATAAACAACTACAACACAGTTGTATCAGTTCCAGGGATGGCACGATACCGCGATACCCATCCGATATTGCCGCCCCCCCCCCCCCCCCCATAGCACACATGACTCAGTTATGCAATAGTGCTGCTGCTTTTTATTTTGTTCAAATGATTTAATACGTTAATACAACTACAGTGATTTCATGGCGGCTTCCTGTCCTCACGTCTAAAACGTCCGTTTACCGGTACATCGCGTGAAGATTTTAAAATCCATTGGTAAACAAACAGTGCTGAAAATATACACTTTGACTGCTGTTTTGATAGGGTTAGGGCAGGGGTGTCAAACTATATTTCACAGAGGGCCACATCAGCATGGTAGCCCTCAAAGGGCCAAAGTATAAATGTAAATATAATGTAATGTAAAATAAATGCAACTACTCCTTTACATATTGTTAAATAACTGTTTCTGTATTCATTACTTCTATTCTATTACTTCAAGTTACAAATATTACATATTGTGATAGGAAAAAATTGTATTTGCTCTTTAACCCTGCTCAGAAAATGTCTACAATGCACTTCTGTGGAAATTGCCTACGTTTTTCTGCTCTATATTTCTTCGTAAAGATGCAAGGAGATACACAGGTGTTACTTCCAGTCCCCTACACATCCTGCTACGTCAAATATAATGATAAAACTGCCCGTTGCCAGGGCAACACAGGAAGCTTGTTTCCAGTTAGAAATGGCAGGTTTGCATTTTTGCCCCCCACCCCCGGTATGCGGTATCCTGTCTCTGCATTTAAACTCTTTTCAGCTACACCTTGTAAACTGAAGTGAGACTCTGTACACAGATAATACATTTAGCTTATCAGCTTCTATCCTTGATTCAAGTAAGCATTCGTTCACAGTTCCAACTGGGTAATTTTTTGCTAAAATTCCACCACAATATGCATTTGCATAGATGTAAAAATATACGTTATTTTAAGATAAATCCTTTTGATTTATCAGGTTAAGAACCCCATATTACTCCATCAATCAATTTTCATTTTCATTTCATTTAATTTTTATTTATTTGTACATGGAATTGTTACAGTCCAACAGTGTCTTCAGTACATATTGACTTAATATGATCCACTAAACTCCATGGCCGAAAGGAACAGGAAGAAGAAGGCTCAATATTGTACCTGCCCCTACACACATACAGTACACTGATAGACTGTTCATAGCGCAATGTTTACCAAACCAAACAAAATGTACATACTTATTTTGCAGAAATTAAAACATAAACACAATTAAATTAACATAAATAAATAAATGTTGTGTATATCAGTTAAATTACATATTTACTGAGGTTCATTCATTTATACACACAGACACACACACATGTATCTATATATTTATAGTACACTGTTCTATTATATCATGTATTATTCTATATAATTGTATTATTTTTATTTTATTATACTATAACTAAATTATACTATATTATACTAAAGTAACTAGACTATATTATATTGGTATACAGTAATATACAATATTATTTTATATACTGTTATTTTAATATATTATTATTCTATAATATATATAAATCAAATCAAATTTATTTGTAAGGCCCGACAACACACGTTAATGTCCCCATGGGCCGTACATGTCTTCTTTAAACAAGTCAAGAAGAAACATAACAATAAGTCAAGAACAGAACAAGAACACCATAAGGTCCAACAAATTTAAAATAAATGCAAATAAATGAAAGAATATATATATATATACTACTATATTACTATACTGTAATGCTTTGCTATATTCTGTTATGATAAACTGCAATACTATACTAAATGTGCTACTCGTAGTTAAACAAATGTGATTGCATATAACAGCTAACTGCTACAGCTAAGTTGGTAGTTAGCCTATTCCATTAATGTTGAATGTATTTATGAAGGTTGTTGATGGTGGTTGGCGCTGATTAGCAGACATGATTCCGTCAGTCTGCCACAGGGCAGCTGTGTTTGCTGATGCTGCTCACGACCACCAGTAGCGTATGACTGTGTGAGTGTGAATGCTTGATGGTTTCTGTGAAGCGCTTTGTGGAACAATGCTGATATACAGTTAAGAATGAGTAATTCGCTTTTGGTTTTTAAGAAAAAGGTTTGTAAAGCTATTTTTGAAAACTACAAGGGTGAATAATACTGTTTTCTTTTGCTATTTTCTTTTAGAATACTGTTTTGGAGTCTTAATTTTTTTAATTTGTTTTTTTTTATCCACTTTTTCTCCCATTTTCTACATTTTCTCCCATCCCAATTTCGTATCATCCAATTCAACCCTCCCCTGTCACGAACGCTGTTTCTTGCCTCCCACAAGCCGGCTGCAATGTGGACTAAGTCATACATAGCACAAGTCCCCTCCGGTACTTGAGGTAACAGCAGTCGCATCTTTTCACCTGCGCAGCTCGATCTCTCAGTGGCGAGGAGTAACGCGTGGGAGGCTCACGCTGCCCCCGACACTTCCTGATTCTACTGCGCAGGCGCACCAACCGACCTGTAGGAGTCGCTGTCCACAACGCCCGATCCCCACCCATCAGTTTCCCACCCCCTAATACGGCCAATGTGTATTAGTATGAACGACCAGCTAAACTGAAAGCAATGTGGAGCGCTGGGCTCGAACAGGCGAGCCCAGCGTCTCCAGTATTTGTGGCGAGCGCCTTGCCCACTACGCCACGTAGCCGCCATTTTTTTTTAGTTTTTGTTAATAATATAGGACAGGCATATATAAGCATTATGCTTCAGTCTGTACCTTTTCAGTCACTGTAAAATCAAATATTGTTAAATGATGGGGTATATTGTATTGTGTGAGATGATGACTGAATAAACTACTACTACTACTACTACTACTACTACTACTACTACTTTGGGTGTTTTCAAAAGGCTGAAAAACGCTGTATGAATTCAAGCCATTATTATTGATTGCTGATGTTCTTCTTATGCAGTTGACTCTGAGGAAAGAGAGAGCGCCCAGTCCAGCACAGCTGACCCTGAGGGGAGAGAGAGCGCCCAGTCCAGCACAGCTGACCCTGAGGGGAGAGAGAGCGCCCAGTCCAGCACAGCTGACCCTGAGGGGAGAGAGAGCCCAGTCCAGACAGACAGACAGAGAGAGAGACAGAGAGAGAGAGACACAGAGAGAGACACAGAGAGAGAGACACAGAGAGAGACACACAGAGAGAGAGACACAGAGAGAGACACACAGAGAGAGGGAGAAACAGAGAGAGAGAGACACACACACAGAGAGACACATACACAGAGAGAGCGAGAGCGAGAGAGAGAGAGAGAGAGAGAGAGAGAGAGAGAGAGAGAGAGAGAGAGAGAGAGAGAGAGAGAGAGAGAGAGAGAGAGAGAGAGAGAGAAAACAGGCTCTTGGAATGGGTGTCTGGGAGGAAGTGGGGGGTCTTTCAATGTTGATTAAACGGCAAGCAACTAATGTCATGAGTGCCAAATTAAAGGACAATAAATCCAATCTAACTGAAATTGTGTAGCACAGACCTTTCTATTAGGGATGCTCGATATTGGCTTTTTTACCGATACCGATATACCGATATTGTCCAACTCTTAATTTCCGATACCGATATCAACCGATACCGATATATGCAGGGTTTCCCGCCCCAAGAAATGGAATACTTTCAGGTAATTAACATTACATATCTCTTGTTGTGGAATTAACACAACATTATGCATACTTTTGACAATAAATAAAATCAGAATTGGTTCTTACTTGCTTGCCTGGGTAAATAAAGGTTATAGAAATGTAAATAAAATATTATTTTTTAAAAACCAATACCGATATTTTTCGATATCACATTTTAATGCCGATATCGGCCGATAATATCGGTAGGCCGATAATATCGGACATCCCTACTTTCTATGGATCAAAACCTCAATATTATTATGGTGTAGTTAATACTTCATGTATCCTTAATCCCTAGGCTAATGAGGCACTAAGATGTTAGTAAAAAAAAAAACATATGCCAATGACGGGAAGTAACGGTATATGTATGTGTGTGTCTGTGTGTGTGTGTGTGTGCACTGTGCATGAGTGCACATCTAGGGGCGGTGTGTAGATTTGGTCTCCCTGATGTTGACTCCTTAGCCACAGCCTTGGGTTGTTTAATACTGGACAAGTGTTTCATAACGCCCGTTGTGTGGGCCCGGTTTCGGGGCCGGTGCGTGGGCCGGTGTGTGGGCTGGTGTGTCTGAATGTCCCGGGCTGAATTTGTGTCCCAGTCCGCCACTGGTTTATTGTATAGCAATAAGGTTGAATGAATGCGCCAGTTGTATAAAAGCCATTACACCACGTGCAGTCGTGGGTTGTGAGAATTAGACCATGCCTAGGGGGGTCTAACGACCCTCGGCTGCACCTCGGGCCTAACGACCACCCCTAGGCATGGTCTAATTCTCACAACCCACTCCTGCACGTGATGTAATGCTTTAACAGACCTCTCAGGTGCACAGGGTTAGGGTTAGGGTTAGGGTGCCCATTCTTACACAGTAAATACAGCGTAACGACAGGGGGCGGGCTGGATTATGACGTTTCCACTGTTCTCCTGTTCTTACTCTGCAAGCACACAGTGCCAACAATGCATGTCCCCTATTCATACTGTATAATTAGTAATTACCCAGTAAAAAAAACACATAATCATTGGGCGGCTGGCTAGTGTAGAGGTCTAAGCAACTCGCCTACATGTTGTGGAAATAAATTCCATGACGAGTGAAAACTAAATGGAATAAAGTCGATTGAGTACACACAGCGGAACACGTTTGAATGGCACACAGGCACGCTGAATGAATAAGGGTTTGTCTCTGTACCCTGAGGTACGTCGTTTTTTTGACCCATAGATGCTGACCTTAGTGCAGAATATAAAATGCAGAAGTCACTCGTGGTCTGGTTAACGGTCGTTGAAAGGTCCCGCAACGCCCTGTAAAAGGGTCTGGCCGACACCACAAGGCCAATGTTTAACGCATGGGTGGAGCACCTCGCCAAAAGAACAAAAGAACAATGCTTTATTGTCTGCACACAATAATTATAAAGAAACGACCCCGGGGGTGAGGAATGACCCGAGCTGGCATACAAGGGCTCTCTATACATAGGTGTAGATATTCAACACTAGGTCCAATACACAGGAAGGCGTAGAGCACACTAAGTGTAAGCAGTAAAGCAGTACACAGTTCCTTTACTCTAGTAAAAGTAGAAATACCCAGATAAATGAGTACCATGGCAAAAGTAAAAGTCCTCCATTCAAATTATACTTAAGTAAGTAAGAGTAGATAAGTATTTGCTGTATTGAATGTACTATATCGAAAGTAAAAGTATGCATTCTACATGACGTTTGTGTATCCCAGTGCTTGGGAGTGTTCAATCCTCCATCCATTGACCTCTACGTGTTAAAGTGGTACGTGGTCCAGTTATGCTGCTCTGATTAAAGGTTGTGTTAAAGTGGTGTGTGGTCCAGTTATGCTGCTCTGATTAAAGGTTGTGTTAAAGTGGTACGTGGTCCAGTTACGCTGCTCTGATTACGTCCTCTTGAAAGTCGACAGGCTTCAAATGTGAAAGTATACAATCGTCTTATAAACTTTTGCCACGTTTTCTGTGCAAAAAAAAAGTACAATAGTCCCTTTGAAATGTAGTGGAGTAAGAATATAAAGTTCAGTACTTTAGTTATACCTTCCACCACTGAGTGTAAGAGGATTCAAACAGCTGGTGACTAGACTCCAACACACACACACACACACCTCACATATACACCCGATACTAGGAGTGGGATGAGACACTATAGAACTACACGGTACACAAACATGAAGCTAACACCTACTACATAGTAGCAGCACACAATACAGAAGAGCCCCCGGCACGGCCTCGCCTGAGAGTTCCTGTTTAATTTAGATGAAAAGATAAAAAAGCCAAACAGCACTTTGCTCAGTATCACATAACAGGGACACATAAAATGTCAATGTTTAATCTGCTACAGAGCAGCATGAGCCCGGAGAAAGATACTTACATTTACATTTAGTCATTTAGCTGACGCTTTTATCAGTATTCCAATGTACAGTGTACAGTGTCCCCCCCCCCCACCTCCAATGTACAGTCCCCCCCCCCCCCCCCCCCCCACCCAACCCCACCCCTCCTACCCAACCTCCTCCAATGTACAGTTTCTAAGTCAAATGTATATACACGCTTTTCTGGACACTTTTTGTATCACAAACAGTACTGTATTTGCAAATCTGGTATGTCATAAATGTATAGATGTAGCAGTACTGTCTATCTGTATGTCGTGTGTGTCTTATATGTTATGATGAATTGAAAATGGGGGACCCTGATGTAAACAAGACGGAAGTCTTTCTCTGGTCTGCATCCCCTTAACAATTGTATGTATTGAGCCGTACTGTACTGTACCCATTCTACAATCTGTTAATACAATTTTAAATCAATCAATCAATCAATCAATCAATCAATCAACCAAGAACACCGAGTTTAGTCTCACAAAAAGGTCGCAATTTTTCTTTTAGCTTATGTGACTGGGATTTCCCATTATAACTGTTAGCATTGCGGCTAGCGTACATTAGCTAATAAGGCACTGGTTTCATATCATAGCTGCATAGCTACTGTAGCTTCGATATCCTCCATTGTGTGTGCGTGTGTGTTGTCGCGTTGAATATGACGTCGTCACGGCGTCCTCGATATGATGACCAGCTACAATGACGTGGGGGGGGTACTACCTGCAGTGGAAAACGAACAAAGTACCAGGTACCAAAAGCGAGTCGAGTCGAGTCGAGTCGAGTCGGTACCATGCAGTGGACAAGTGGCAATAGGGTGCCTGCTCAGGTCACGTCTGCACTAGGCCAGGGCAAGAAGCACTGCCTGGGCCGTATATGCGCTCAACCATACAGATATAACTGTGCACAGTGCACACCCACATCATAATAAATGACATCCCAGCTAGGATGCTACACAAATGTAAATATAATTTCCCCCAGGCTACAGAGCAGCAACTGCTGCTAACATAGATAAGGCTATAGTGTCAACAACGGTTTCCATTTGTAGTCCCTCGCCTGCAGGAATTGATTGTCTCTGTGCATAAACTCCTGACAGTTAAACTGGACTTTCTAAACATTTTAGACTTGATTAACACATTTGATTTTACTAATCTTACTTACATTTATATTTACATTAACATTTTGTCATTTAGCTGAAACGCTTTTATCCAAAACGACTTACACGTTCTGTACAACGGGTCAGCAGGAAGGGCACAGCTCTGGCAGCTGAGTAACAATGTTCGTCAAACAGTGTTGAACTTGACTGCTACAGTCTTAGGTGCATAGTAGTAATGACATATTAGCATAGTAATATTAGGCAAGGACCACCAGTCTACCATTTTGGAGCAAGGACCGAGAATAACCTGCTTCTCTTTGATGATTTATACTTTACTGGACTTGAAAGAAATTCCTAAAGGCTCAAATCAACCCGAAATGCAACATCACACTATTTGAAGTGACAGGCTCAGTTGGTACTCGGCTCCATTCAAAGAGAAAAATGTGCAGTTGTCAGAACGTTACTATAATGGACTGAATTTATATAACAGCTTTTATCCAAAGCACTTTATAAAACTCATGCCTCCATTCACTCACACATTCACACACCGATGGGCGGCGGAGGCGACCGTGCGAGGAGCCAACCTGCTCATCGGGAGCAATTAGGGGCTGAGTGTCTTGCTCAAGGACACTTCGACACGAGGGATGGGAATCAAACGGGCGAACCTTATAGGATCACCAGACGACCGCTCTACCTCCTGAGCCACTGTCGCCCCTCGACTATGTGCCCATCTTCTGCTCTTAGCTCACTCTCACGAGACTTAGCTCAGTAATTGGTCTAAATTGCTGATGTGTTTATTAATTACCCCTGGGTACCCCTGCTCAGGGGCATATGTTTGATTTAAGCTTTGGTAGAGACACTTAATTAATATGCAAGTGCACAACGTGTGCGAGCATAATTTCTATTGGCACTAATTTTGAACGTAAACAGCGTTCAGATGATCCTAATTACGTGACCAATGAGTGGGCGGCTGTGACCGAGCTCTGAGGCCCTTACTGGGACCGAGGCGAGGGAGGGAGGAGGAAAGTCCAGGTTATTGATTGGATATCGCAGATAATAGGACAGCTTGCTGATGGTTCTTCTTAACCACTGCACTTTTTACAGTCTTATTGTTGTCTCACTGTTCTGTCCTATCTTGCACTTTACCTATAATTATTTATTTACCGTTGTATTGTTGCATGCACTGTAAATGTCGAATCACGTTCCATTTGTATACTGCACTATGGTGAATAAAGTCATCTGAATCTGAATCTGAATGCATCTGTAAAACTACACTTTTCTGAATAATGGAAATGCAATAAAAAAATTTTTAAGAAAAAAGAACACCAACTACAGAGTAACGTAACCAGCCAAACTATAGCATTAGCAACCAATATTCACAAAATGTTACAACAAATGACATCATAGTACAGTATATGATTTATCAAAATGTATTATAATTATTATTATTTGAAGATTCCTCAATACTCCCAGGCTGCTAGAGGACATGGGTAGTTGGTGGACCTGGACATTGCTTGCAGAAACTGACAAGAAACAGCAGCCAAGAATGCAGACAAGAAATCACTGCTGACAGAGGCGAGATGCTCGGTTTGTGCTAGATCTCTATTATAAGAGGGAGGGCAACGCGTCGCGCAACATAACAGAAAACCATGCACCTCAGACAGACAGGCATTCAACTGTTTCTTTTTATTTATAATATTATTAATTGTTCAAATTATCCTTTACATAAACAAATAAAATAATAACACAAATAAAAGAAAAGTAAACTCGGGCACCCCCCGCCCCCCCCCCCCCCCCCCCCCGCCCCCCCCCCCCCCCCCCCCCCCCCTATAGGAACATGTCCGTAGCGTCCCTATATGAAATTACGCCTGTAGGCTAAGCGCGTCTATACTTTCAACAAGCAAGTTGTCCTTCCGCGTTGCTGTGATTGGCGACGCACCTACGGTTTGTGCGTTTTGCGAATCTGATTGGCCACTGACGTTTCTGGTCATGTGACATGTGCGCCCAATCGCATGACGAGCAGTGTCTTAGCCCATTTCCGCGTCGAACAGCCTGCAAACGACCTAACGCCTAGTTTATCACTGGTCAAGCTTAGGCGACTCTTTCGCAGTTGGTGAAGGTTAGAGTTTGGAATCGCCATGCTCTAAGACAAACTCTTAACCAACTTCGAAAGAGCGCCTAAGCTTAACCGTCCAAAAACTTGCCGTCCCACGATTGGGCGCACATGTCACATGACCAGAAACGTGCGTGACCAATCAGAGCAACGCGGAAGGACAACTTGCTTGTGGAAAGTATAGAGGTGGCCCGCGTGCCTATTACTATATGCACTCTGCTACTAAGGAATCTACCGTGCCTAATGCCTATACTACTACCTGCTATGCTAATGTCTATACTATTATGCACTCAAGACTGTAGCACTCAAGTTCTACATGAATAATAATAATAATAATAATAATAATAATAATAATAATAATAATAATAATAATAATAATAATAATAATAATAATAATAATAATAATAATAATAATAATAATAAATTCAATTTATACCGCACTTTATATTTGTGAAAATCTCAAAGTGCTACAGGAGATAAAGATAAAAAAGTTAAATGAATAAAACAATTCAAATGAATAAAACAACCAATGAAATGGAAGAACATAAAAATTTAAAATTAAAATTATAATAAAATGAATAGAAGTACAAAAAAATTTAAGTAAAAGAATAATTCAGGCAAAAGCCTTGTTAAAAAGAAATGTGTTTAGGCCCCTTTTAAAAGCCTCGACGGACTGTGGTGCTCTCAGGTGGATGGGGAGAGCGTTCCACAGTCTGGGTGCGGCAGAGCAGAAGGCTCGATCGCCCACGGTGTGCAGCTTAGTCCTGGGCAGTGATGCCACAGATTACCTGTAAAAATAATCTGATTACTGATTACTCCTTTAAAAAGTAATCTAGTTACTTTACTGATTACTTGATTATCAAAGTAACTTAGTTACTTTGAAAGTAACTAGGTTACGAAGTCGTCGTCGTCCCCCCTGCTGCTGCCACAAGAATGACAACAGTTTTTTTTTTTTTTTTTTTTTTTAAATAATGCTTTATTGAAAGTGCATAATGTCATAAATCATGATTGGCTGCTCAGACAGGTCATCATGAGACGTCATCAGCCATCAGGCCATACTCCGGTCTAGCCGACTGTACCCCTGGCTCTCTTATCATCAGCATTATGAGATAGTAACTAAATAGTAACTCACAGCCACTTGAAAAAGTAACTGTAATCAGATTACTGGCTTGTAAAAAGTAACAAGTTAGATTACTATTTACTGAAAAAAGTTATCAGATTAGAGTAACTAGTTACTTAGTAACTAGTTGATGGAATCACTGGTCCTGGGGGCTTTGAGGAGGTAGGCTGTGCCGGAGCGGAGGGAGCGTGAGGAGGACTGGGGGGTGAGGAGCTCCTTGAGGTAGGCAGGGGCACCACCGTGTACACACTGGTGAGTGAGGAGGGAGACCTTGTACTCGATCCTGTGTTCCACGGGGAGCCAGTGAAGTGATCTGAGGGGGGGGGTGATGTGATCATATTTGCCCACCCTCATCAGGATCCTAGCAGCGCTATTCTGGATGGTCTGCAGTTTTTTAATGCTTTTACTAGGGATCCTGATGAGGAGTGCGTTGCAATAGTCCAGCCTGGAGGAGACGAAGGCGTGGACAAGTTTCTCAGAATCTGCCAGAGTGAGCGGGGAACGGAGTTGAGTGATGTTTCTGAGGTGAAAGAAAGAGGTCTTGCAGAGGTGTTCGATGTGAGTTTCGTAAGTGAGGTGGGGGTCCATTTTCACGCCCAAGTTGGTGACAAGGGTGGAGAGGGGAATGTCCTGACCGGAGAAGGAGATGGTGGTGATGGTGGATGACCAGACCTGGTTGTGGGGTATACCGACCAGCATGGCTTCTGTTTTGGAGCTGTTGACCTGGAGAAACCTGTGGTTCATCCACGCCTTGGTCTCCTCCAGGCAAGCGGTCAGTGTGGGGGGTGATGAAGGTAATGATGAACAATGTTACTTACCCTTAGCTGTCAGAGTTGTACCCTTCCTGTTGACCTATTGTACAGAACTTGTAAGTCGCTTTGGATAAAAGCATCAGCTAAATGACAAAATGTAAATGTAAGCGCCCCCGCTGTATATATATTAAAAACAACAGTTATTGCCACAGAGCCACGACGGCAAAAATTAATGTTTTCTTCTACAGGACTAGAAGAATATTCAGCACGTACAAACCAAAGCACATTCTCACAGAGGATTTATCTGAGAGTTGTGTAATCAACCATATCTTTGAGGGGGATACTTAATTCCCACTGTGAAATGTAGTTGCGAATCTAATCGATGATCACTGACCAGAATCAAAGCTCACCACAGCCACCTCCATTTAAGAAGCAAACCGCATCGCGCTGTGTGATTCTAATGGTTCACTTCACTTCATCGCGCAGAAGGAGACGATAATCACATCTGAGAAGTCAAATGAGTTATTTTGAGTTTTCTTTTCTTCTTGTGGACAAAAGCGGAAATGAGATGAAGTAGCAGCTTCCTCCTCCTTGTCCTCCTCACTGACGTCTTCATCAGAGGAGGAACAAAAGAACAAGAAGAGCAAAAATATAATATACAAATATTTATTTTACGTAGAGTAATCATAAAAAAAAAGGTGCAGAATAAAATGATTGCCTTTTCCCCCCCAAAAAAGTGATTGATTCATGAATTTATCATTAAAAAAAATTTGGCAGGTCCAAAATGAATGTTACTTCCCATTTCCCCACGTGGAATGCACCCGATTGGATGACATGGCTGGTGCTAGTTAAAGAACCCAGAACGCCTATCGCAAAGAGTAGGGGGGGTTCCCCGACGTTCCTGGCCAAATTCCCAATCGGGTCTCTGACATCAAGGCCACCTAATCATCCCTTCCCCTTAATTGGCTGATATCAATCCCTGTCTCCTGAGCCGTTCAGCCATTGTGTGTAGTGTGATGTGTGCCGGGTGCCAGTGTATGGTAGCCATTGAGCCTGCGTAGCCCAAGGTTGGGTGCTACCAGTGGTGGTGAAGGAGGCAATTTCCCTAACCCTACGTTGTAAAGTGCTTTGAGTCTGAGAAAAACGCTATATAAATGTAATGAATTATTATTATTAATTATTATTATCTATAGCAATACATACAAGTTTAATGTTAAGGTTTGTTGTAGTAATTGTTTGTTTTATTTTGGTAAGAATAAAAAGAAAGGAATCATTCTATTCTTGTATATATTCTTTTTTGTATTATATTTAATCCTGTTATATTAAGTGTTTTCAACTGTTCAACGGTTCACGCTGCCTGGTGTTGGTTTGTGACATGAAAAATTACTGAACCAAGTAGCTAGTCTTGGGTCTCTTATTGTGACATCAGATGGGCATAGGTCCTTTAATTTTTCAGTGTTTATTGTGACATCAGATGGGCATAGGTCCTGTAATGTTTCACAGTGTTTATTGTGACATCAGATGGGCATAGGTCCTACCCAGGGGTGTAAAAAGTACCCAGAAACTATACTTACATTTTTTTTTTTTTATTATCTTTTCCCCCCCTTCTTTTTCCGGTTTTCTCCCATCCCAATGTTAGTCGTTATGCCAATTCCCAATCCCCTTCCTGGTCGTTGCGCACTCTACCCCCTACCGTCGGTCCGGGAGGGCGGAGACTATCGCATGCTTCCTCCGACACATGTGTAGCCAGCCCACCGCTTCTTTTCACCTGGCAGCGCGGACTCTCACTGGGAGAGTGTAACGTGTGGAAGGTCACACTACCTCTCCCCAGATCCTTCCCTTGCTGTGCAGGCGCCCCGACCGAACTGTAGGAGTCGCTGTTTACAACGACCAGGACCCGCCCACGCCGGCTTCCCACCCGCTAACACTGCCAATTGTGTTAGTATGGACGGTCGGCCAAGCCGGATGCACCACAGCCGGATTCGATCCCACTGGCTCTGTGGTGGTAGACAGACGCTTAGTCCGCTGCGCTACCCGGCCGCACCCCAGAAATTATACTTAAGTGAAAGTATGGGTACCGTCTCAAAATAGTACTCAAGTAAAAGTCAGAGTATCTGGCTAAAAACACACTTGAGTAAAAGTAAAGAAAAGTTTCTATTTTAAATGTACTTAAGTACTAAGGGGGCTTTCTCACTAGCCATTCGGGGTCGAATCAGCTCCGCTCCGTCCTCGCTCCGTCCTTGGGCGAACTTCCCCCTCCCTCTCCCCCCTCTAGTTTGCGTACACACTGCAGTCTTGGTGCGCTCCGGGTTTTGTTTACGGTCTGCTGGCCAGTACAACTTACTACCATATAGTCTTTATACCTGTATCACTGTACATATTAATATTACAACTCTGTACATAAATCTGATTAGCACTATTACTCAGTAGTACTAATTTATATATTTTATACCGAGTTTAATCACCTGTACATTGTATATTACTACTATTGCACTTTACTGCACCATTTGCACTCTGGTTGGATTTCATTGTACATGTATTTGTGCTGTATGATGACAATACATTTGAATGTAATCTAATCTAGATTTGAATGAGAATATCCACAGGAGCACACACTCCTGCTCTCTTCGCTCGCAGTCTGTTTTTATCTCTGCCCTGGTTGATGATAAAGGAATAACAAGATACATTTTGGTCATTGACTTATTATGGAAATTAGTATGGAAATATAAAGGTGATCGGTGACTTGAGAAAAGTTATGCTATATTATGAGTTAAAATCATTTAAAGGATTTGTATCTGTTTTGTTCTTATGGACTGATTATGGAATATGTATTCTACGGTTGGAGAATTGTGATATCTGACTTATGAATATTGAGTGAGCTTTGATTCACTTGTTTCATTTGTTGTGATGTTTTCTTGTGAGTACTTCAATGTTTGTGGTTTTATATTTCTATTTAACTTTTTTTAGTGTTTGTATTTTAAATGTTTGGACCCCAGGAAGAGTAGTCTCACTTTGAGGGGATCCACAATAAAACAATAAAGTGATTATAATTAAGCAAACTGGCCTGCAGCACGGCAACAAGAACATCTTAATGTTGTGTCATCGCCCTTTAACCTGATGCTGGTTATTTTCTTTAGCCTCTTGGTGGCGCTGTAACCTCGTGTCCAGAGCCTCGAAGCACCACGGTGACACTCATCAGACTCACCGGTGGAGAGGTGGAGCTTCTCTGATCCCTCCAGCAGGTGTCACTAACGTTCCTTCACAGCGGCGCTAGGTGACTTCTCACTGCAGTCACCCTCACGTTTCCTCTCATCAGACCCTCTTCTCTGTGTCGTGTGCCTGCTTCATAAGCCTCCACATCCTCGTTAACCTCGTCTTCTGCATCATCATCATCATCATCATCATCATCGTCATCGTTGTTCTCATAATCGGTATCATCCTCGTCAAGATCGTCGCTGTCGCCGTTGTCATCATCATCATTGCAATCATACACATTATCATAATCATCATCATTATCATCA
This sequence comes from Notolepis coatsorum, assembly GCF_963971535.1. Classification (NCBI taxonomy): domain Eukaryota; kingdom Metazoa; phylum Chordata; class Actinopteri; order Aulopiformes; family Paralepididae; genus Notolepis; species Notolepis coatsorum. Next base: position 247,649 of record NW_028169984.1, read on the forward strand.
TCATTGTAATCATAATCATCATCACCATCACCATCATCATCATCATCATCATCATCATTTTACAACATTTACATTTATATTTACATTTACATTTAGATTGGAGATGCTTTTATTCAATGCTACTTACAAGTTCTGTACAACAGGTCAGCAGGAAGGACACAACTCTGGCAGCTAAGTAACAATGTTCATCAAACAGTGTTGAACCTGAGTGCTACAGTCTTGAGTGCATAGTAGTAGAGACATATTAGCATATAGGTAGTAATATAGACATATTAGCATAGTAGGTAGTAGTAAAGACATTGTAACTGAGGGGTTACAAAACCCTGACTGTATTAAAGATTGTGATAGATTAAACCACTGCTAATTATTATTATTATTACTTGCCAGACAGTACACAATAAGACGGCACGTCGGCACGGTGACAAAGAAATATCATTTATAGTATTTATTATTATGCAGCAATTGTACAGAATGGGAATTAAGGGTTGCGCTTGTATGGCGAAGAATATGACTAAAGTCAGTCAGTAGCAAAGTCAGTTGGAATGAATAATTCCTAAGCTGGGATACTAGACTAAACGCCGCCTGGCGTAGGGTGGCACTATAGTGGGCAAACGATGGTACCGCTGGAGACAAGGGGTGTCCTCCCAGAGATGTAAGCTCTGGAGGAAAGAAGAATGTTCGGATACTCAGTCTGTTAAATTGAAGAAGAAGGGGTTCTCGTATAGATCCAGTCCTTGTAATCCAAATGCTCAGCAACAAAGCAATAGCTGTAATCCAATTGCCCGATAGCAATGACGATAGCCAGCTAGCTTCGGTCCTCGAAGCTAGCCCGAGGTAAGATCTTCAAGGTGGTTAAATCCAAACGACAGTGGGTATTAACAAGGCTCTTCTCCAAGGGTAGTACGTTCCACAATCACTATAATCCAACCAATACTGGTTCTGCAATCGCCGCCGTAGGTTCCAATATGCACATGTCCAGTAGGTCCACGACTAGGCCCTCCTTGTGTACTGGCACTAACTACTAAGTCCACGCACACTTGCTAAGGTTGCACTAGTTACTAAACGAACGAACTGCTTGGTAATGTCGCACACGAACGAACTGCTGTAACACGATTCACACTAAATGACGACTCTTTACTTCACATTAAGCTAAGTCGAACTTGACGTTACTGCATTAACTCTGACACTTTTACTATTCACTTCGCACGTTAGGTTCACAACACTCTGTTTAGACGAACTGCTTCACACTACATTAGAATCACACTACTGCTGCTGCGCCTTCCACGATATATATACTTAAGTGGCTTTTTAGTGCCAAGCCTCAGCTCTCGTCTCGAATCAATGCGCCGGCACCAGGCATGTTCCAACATGCCCAGACTCGCCTTTGAACCTGACTTCAGGGGCGCGTTGTCTGGCGCCGAGAACGTCAAGGGCGTTATCCAATGAGGAAAGTGAATATTACTAGGATTCAAACGCAGGCTTAAAGGGATATGACTTATATATATAAATAATATACAAGGTATATAAAACAATAAACGTAGATTCTCAGCTTTAATCTGGCCCTTCACAACAGACATACTATCATATAGGTAGTAATTTAGACATATTAGCATAGTAGGTAGTAGTATAGACATATTAGCATAGTAGGTAGTAGTATAGACATATTAGCATAGTAGGTAGTAGTATAGACATATTAGCATAGTAGGTATAGTAATATGGACATAGTAGTAGTAGTAGTAATAGACAAGGTCGATTCCTTAGTAGCAAAGTGCATGAGTAAAAGACCCAAGTACCAAGGTTTTATATTTTATATTGTTTTTTTTTCATCATAGTAGCCGCTGTCTTTATCATCATCATCATCATCATCATCATCATCATCATCATCATCATCATCATCATCATCATCATCATCATCATCATCATCATCATCATCGTCATCATCATCATCATCATCAGCCGTTGTTATTACCATCTTCATCGTCATCATGTTATTCCAGCATCAGCTGCTAGAGGGTTTTCTCAAGGCTTCTGTCAGAGCTGATACAGTAGTATACAGTATACAGCAGGTGCTTCTACCCGTGGCATTGCTCTCTTCACGGTTGACGAGGACTTTGTTTTTCGCAGCGAGGCAGAGAGAAAACACACTACCATCTTCCATCCATTCGTCTGAGTTACATGACATTGACATAATGATACATGACAGTCGGAGCTGAGGATGAGCAAACCAGACTGTTGTATATGAAACTCATTAGTGCCACATGCACACTGAGCACGTCAACCGCATGCACACTGAGCACGTCAACCGCTCAACAGCACGGCGTGAAACACGCCGCCGCCTACATGCCGCTCGCGAAGACGTTGCCAACGTGGAAGAATTTAGCCGGAATAAGGATGTGCTCAGTCAAACATATAGATAGTTAGTTAACACAGGTTTATTTTTGCTCCAACAGTATCAAAGTACAAATAGGTCAAGAGTTATTGCTGGGTGACTCCAGGAGTGATAAGGCCTAGTATCCTCAAGTCCGAAGAGCTCCTGAATCAAGTAAAACGTAGGTCTTTATAGTAGAGAGAGAGAAAGGGGTTGTGCCCAGGTCAGAGATAGGGTAGATTGGGTTTGGGGGAGTGAAGGAGGGAGGAGGGGTAAATTAGGACGAGGAGGAGGAGGGGGTAGACATGGGTTGGTGAGGGCTGGATTCAAGATTCAAGAGGTTTATTTGTCACATACATACCAGGCAGGGCATACAGTGAAATGCAGGTGGCCATGCCCACTTTGATTGTGCAATAATATTAAATAATAAAATAGACATAATAAACAGGTAATAAAATAGACATAAAATAGGCATGATAAGATAGACATACTTACTTACACGTTAAAGTCCTGAGATAATGCAATACAATGTTAGCTACGAATTAAGGCACTGGGTCCTATGTACACTACTATACAATATACCGTTTTTACTCTATAAAGCTGAGAAGCTGAGCCTTAGTCTCTCTGTTCTTGCTGCGTGTGTGTGTAGGCGCTTGCCTGACCGCAGCAGCTTGAACAGGCGAGGGTTGAAAGGGGGGGGGGGGGTTAGAGACAAAGGGTGAATGATTGATCAGGAGGTTGAGCTAGGAGGGGGGGAAGGTGAGTTGGGGAGGGCTGGGCAGGATAAAGGGGAGGGGGCGGAGACATATATTCCACACCAACACTGTACAGCTTCTCAGAACCTACGTGAGGAAATCCTTGACAGGCAACATTCTGCAGAAGCATCGGTTGTGACTCTACATTTCTTTGACTGTCCAGTGATTTAGTAGTTACTGCTGTTCTTTATAATGGGGCGACAGTGGCTCAGGAGGTAGAGCGGTCGTCTGGTGATCGGAAGGTTCCCGGTTTGATTCCCGCTCCTCCCGGGTGGCAGCGTGTCGAGGTGTCCTTGAGCAAGACACTTAACCCCCTAACTGCTCCCGATGAGCAGGTCGGCACCTTGCATGGTCGCCTCCGCCGTCGCTGTGTGAATGTGTGAGTGAACGGGTGAATGTGAGGAACAAAATTGTAAAGCGCTTTGGACAAAAGCTACTATATGAATGCACCATTTACCATTATACCCATTTCTCTAAAAACAGAACAAGATCTAACTCTCACAAGATTTGTCACAAGATAAAACAGAAGTTCAATTTCACTTATTTTGGAAAACAGATCTTAGCTTATATAGTTATATAGTTGCTCCATGCGGCCTGTGTGTGGAGATTACCTTTCTCCCCTTCTCTATCTTTTCACTTGAATAGGTTTTGCGAAGCAAGTCTAAAAATCCCAATTCCAACGCATAAACAAATGCAGACAAAATGGATCCCGCTAATGCAGGATTCAACAAGGTCTCAGGCAAATCCATCTGCACTTATTGATAAAGAGACCCTCTCTCCCTCTGGGGAAGTTAAATACAGGAGATTGGTAGTTTGAAGCATGTCGGTTTGCATAAACACAAACTATTTCACTTTGAAACGAATATGAATTATATAGCATGGGTTCTGTTCTGTCTGCTCTGTCCTCTCTGTCTTCTCTGTCCTCTCTGTCTTCTCTGTCTCCTCTGTCTCTCTGTCTGTCTCCTCTGTCTCCTCTGTCTCCTCTGTCTCCTCTGTCTCTCTGTCTTTCTGTCTCTCTGTCTCCTCTGTCTCCTCTGTCTCTCTGTCTCCTCCTTCTCTCTGTCACCTCTGTCTCCTCTGTCTCTTCTGTCTCCTCTGTCTCTCTGTCTGTCTGCTCTGTCTCTCTGTCTCCTCTGTCTCTCTGTCTCTCTGTCTCCTCTGTCTCTCTGTCTGTCTGCTCTGTCTCTCTGTCTCCTCTGTCTCCTCTGTCTCTCTGTCTCTCTGTCTCCTCTGTCTCCTCTGTCTCTCTGTCTCCTCTGTCTCCTCTGTCTCTCTGTCTCCTCTGTCTCCACTGTCTCTCTGTCTTCTCTGTCTCTCTGTCTCCTCTGTCTGTCTGCTCTGTCTTTTCTGTCTCCTCTGTCTCCTCTGTCTCCTCTGTCTGTCTGCTCTGTCTCCTCTGTCTCCTCTGTCTCCTCTGTCTCCTCTGTCTCTCTGTCTCCTCTGTCTCCTCTGTCTCTCTGTCTCTCTGTCTGCTCTGTCTCTCTGTCTCCACTGTCTCTCTGTCTCTCTGTCTCCTCTGTCTCTCTGTCTCCTCTGTCTCTCTGTCTCCTCTGTCTCTCTGTCTCCTCTGTCTCTCTGTCTCCTCTGTCTCTCTGTCTCTCTGTCTCCTCTGTCTCCTCTGTCTCTCTGTCTCCTCTGTCTCTTCTGTCTGCTCTGTCTCCTCTCTCTCCTCTGTCTCCTCTGTCTCCTCTGTCTCCTCTGTCTCCTCTGTCTCCTCTGTCTCTCTGTCTCCTCTGTCTCCTCTCTCTCCTCTGTCTCTCTGTCTCCTCTGTCTCCTCTGTCTCTCTGTCTCCTCTGTCTCTCTGTCTCCTCTGTCTCCTCTGTCTCCTCTGTCTGTCTCTCTGTCTCCTCTGTCTCCTCTGTCTCCTCTGTCTGAGAACACTAAGTTAATCTCTCCGCACACAGACCACAGGAGCAGATCACACTCTAAATGGACTTGTTTGTTGAAGTTATTAAACACTGCAACAGTAACTCAACTGCAACTGCTTCTTATATTTGAGCTTCTCAGAGTTGATTATATTGTTTACACTGTTTCTTTTTGTATGTGTAAGCACTCTCTCTGATTTGAATGCATGAGAAGAATGCATTTCCACCACGGGCATTGCATTTGTTCCCTCAGCCCGGCCAGGGTAAGTATGCGTGCAAACCAATCAGTAGCTTGTTCGTTCCGGTACATTATCTGTTACTAGGTCAATTAGGATGTATTTTTTAATCAACGTCATCACGTACACGTTCATGCTGAGACTTTCAAAACTTCAACAAGCGGGCGACTTTTACAGGAAAGTCACAGAGGTGTTCATTTGCAAGGAGAGACGCATGGATTTCGTGTCCAAGTAAAGGTAAGATAACATATTTCTATAACTTACGTTATGGCTGCTGGTTCATATAGGTGGCGATGGCAATCTGAGTTAACTGCTGTGCTGCACTGGTTTTACTTTATTGAACCCTAACCGCATACTGGCTGTCTACTTTACCTTTGAAGGTAGGTCTATATGCCCTATGCCTTGTGCATTAATGTTGAGAACGTTGTATTTGGAGAGAGATTAGTTAGGCCAGAGCAGATTGTCTATGAACGGCTCTGAGTCAGGGTCGCTGTCCATCCCGGTTGTTCTGAACCAATCGATGAGCGAAGGACAACGTGTATGGCCCTTGATTTGAAACATTATATCGCGACTGGCAACTTTTTTTTGTTTTTGGTAATTTTATCATAAAGTCTGCATAAAGTTCTAGGGCATAGAGTACATTTGCACGAATGGCATATGGTAAATGGTAAATGGCCGCTTTTTTATATAGCACTTTTATCCAAAGCGCTTTACAATTTGTTACTCACAGTTTACCCATTCACTCACACATTTACTCACACAACCATGCAAGGTGCCAACCTGCTCATCGGGAGCAATTAGGGGTTAAGTGTCTTGCTCAAGGACACATCGACACACTGCCCGGGAGGAGCGGGAATCGAACCGGGAACCTCCGGATTGCGAGACGTGATGATGACACCCACCCAGGATGCGATCCCCTTCTGCGTGCCCCCCTGTCCCCCTATCTCCGGCCGGAGTGATGACTGGACTGCTGGACGTCCCGTGATGACACCCACCCAGGATGCGACCCCTGCTGGCCCCTCTGCGTCGCCCCGTCTCCCTGTCTTCGGCTGTCTCGTAGTGATGACCAGAGTGTAGAAGGTCCCGGGAGGACGCACCCCTGTGCCTCAACTAGAGCCGCTATCAGCTCTATCTTTAATCTTATAAAATGTTCAGTTGTTATCACTATCAGCTCCATATTTAATTTTTCAAAATGTTCAGTTGCTATCGCATGCACTCGTCTGTGTTTCACTACACACATGGGTGCATGCTTACCAGCTGTTCGCCTGTTTTTAATGCAACATGCAACACTACTATCACCGACATCTAAGAAGGGAGATCCCCCCTTGAATTGGCCCTTCTAAGGTTTCTCTCCTCCACATTGCCTGTGGTGCATTTTTTCCTATTGTTAGGTTTTAGTGAGTTTTTCCTTACCTTCGCGTGGGGTATGTCTGGGAGTGTTGCATGCATGCATGCATTTATTATTTATTTTTAGTTTATGGACCTTATGGTATTCTTGTTTTTTTCTTCTTGGCTTGTTTAAAGAAGACATGTCTCTGTTAAGCACTTTGAGTTGCACTCCGTGTATGAAAGGTGCTATATAAATGAAGATTATTATTATTATTATTATTATTATTATTATTATTATTATTATTATTATTATTATTATTATTATTATTATTATTATTATTATTATTATTATTATTATTATTATTATTATTATTATTATTATTATTATTATTATTATTATTATTATTATTATTATTATTATTATTATTATTATTATTATTATTATTATTATTATTATTATTATTATTATTATTATTATTATTATTATTATTATTATTATTATTATTATTATTATTATTATTATTATTATTATTATTATTATTATTATTATTATTATTATTATTATTGTACATATATATTCTCTGCTTCGAAGTGGGTTATGCTTAGAGTTTGGAATCAGGGCTGGTGGTCCATCGCCCTGCTCTAAAGATAAACTCTAAGCATAACCAACTTCGAAAGAGGGCCAAAGCATAACCACTTCAGTATTATGTACAAGGCGGAAGAGCCCTTCGGAGCTAAACCAATCAGAGAGGCTCTTCGCTGTATGCGGGCTAGCCAATCAGAGAGCGTCTTCGCAAACTGCGGCTACGAAAAAAAAATCACGCGTGCCAGGCAGTGGCGACTGGTCATTAGGGGCAGAGCCCCACCTAGTGTCACCAAAAAGAACTGCAGACAAATGTTATTCATTCTTAAAGATTTACCTATTATTTGCTCAAATGTATTATGTATCAATGTTACAGTAAATTGCATATATACATTTTATTAGTATTTTAGTTCATGTCATCTCTCTGCCTTGCTGTTTCAGATTGCGTTCTTCTCCCGATCGTTAGGTCTCAAATAGCACGAATGGGGCTAGCCCCCTCTCTATCAATGCAGTGTGTATTGTACGGGGGAAATCCAAGTGTGCATGCTCAGGGTGTTTTATCATTCACATCAATTTGATGGCAAGTGGGGTTCAGAGCTCCTATAGCCCCACGTGAAACGTCATTTCGTATTTCAAAGTTGATTGGCTGGCGACGCCTGCCGTCGGATTACTGTCGGCAAAGAAGCTTTTCATTGCTAACGGCAGCTACTGAGAACTACCTATAGCTCAGGCACGTGCACACATAGAGGCCAAGGGGTGCCTGAGCACCTGCCTTTTTGAGCCTCATCAAAAAAGTGCCCTTTTTGAAAAAAAATATAAATATTTTTTTTTATTTTATTTTTTTACTGTTACGCATATAGACTGCCTTTCCAACTGAAAAATGTCAGGATAGAATCAAAATATTAGGTAAAGAGAGAGAGATGCCCCATATTCCATTGCAGTTTGCACGGCCTCCTCAGCATGCCTCTCCGCGGACCTATATATTTTATGCATAGCGTGGGTGGTGATGATGATCATGATAGAAACCGCTGTTGAATGCTGGTATTACACTCATTGAGGGACACAAAGAAGTCAAGTGTGATGGGATTTGGGAATCTCAAATACAAATCGGGATTGGAATAAAAAATGCATTTATATTAAACAATACAGAATATACAGCACTTCTTGGGGTCTGTAGGGTAAGCACTTATTCCCTCCCCCCTGAACATTTATGGAGATGTATGGGCCTTTTAAGTCAGTGATAAAAGTGTCTTTCAAGGATAAGTGAGCTCCTGCACTGATTATTATAGTTCAATATTCAATATTTGATCACCAAAACCCCCCAAAAAGCATAAAAAGGGGGCCCCCGCCCGAAAAGGGCCCTTAAAAATCGCGCTCACGCACTACGCGCGCTCGCTTAATATATACACACAAGTGTAGTGCCCTTTTCAGCCTTTGAGCACCTGCCCCTCTAAAGTCTTGTGCACGTCCCTGCTATAGCTAGTGATGTTACGTGAGGTTTGAAACCCTGAATTTGGAGGAGAACATTTTAATCAAACGTCTGGGTCCACAGTACACCAAGCCACTGGATATCATTATAACTCTTGCTTTGCAAAGGTAACCGTTAACATCCATCCATGAGAACAACCTAGAAGAGGCCGTTACTGAGACCGTCAGTCTGCTGAAAATCATCATAACAACTCCTATGATGACATCTGAGTCAGAGAGGAACTTTTCCACCTTAAAGAGGATAAAAACGGGCGGCTAGGTGGTGCAGTGGGCAAGGCACTCACCACCAATGCTGGAGACGCTGGGTTCGAGCCCAGCTCTCCACATTGTTTTCAGTTTGGCTGGTCGTCCGTACTAATACAATTGGCAGTGTTAGGGGGAGGGAAAACTGAGGGGTGGGGATCGGACATTGTGGACAGCGACTCCTACAGGTCGGTTGGTGCGCCTGCGCAGTAGAATCAAGAAGCGACGGGGGCGGCATCCCTCCAAAGCGCAGACCCCCGACGCTGAAAGATCGAGCTGCGCAGGTGAAAAGATGCGACGGCTGTTACCTCGAGTATCAGAGGGGACTCGTGCTATGTATGGCTTCGTCCACATTGCAGCCGGCTTGTGGGAGGCATGAAACAGCGTCCGTGACAAGGGAGGGTTGAATTGGACGATACGAAATTGGGATGGGAGAAAAATAGAAAACGGGAGAAAAAGTGGATCAAAAAAAAAAAGAGGATTAAAAACTGCAATACCATGGGACAGCCGCGACTTAACACACTGGCCATGCAGCATCGAAAGCCAGTGCTGCCCACAGCTTTGGTGAGTGATATTTTATCATCCTGATGTCCTGGTCTGTGCTTTTGGCAATGCTGTTGTGTTGAATCGCTTGATGATGGTAGTCGTGTCATGTTTAAAAGACAAGGTTGTTGTCATAATGTGGTTGTCATATAATAGATGTGGTTGTCAAAGTTGTCTGTGTCAGCTTTGGTGTGGCCTTCAGTGGCGTTGTTGAGCTCTATAATAGCTTTACACTAAAAACGCCTGCTACCGCCAGGCCAGAAAAAAATCATTGCCCCACCAACATTTTACATATAAAAACCCCACTGGATCCAGGTAGTGTTTTACACCAGCCAAGTTCAACATCCCAATTCAAGCACGTTATTCCCGTGGCCCCAGGAGGACAGTTCAGTTGGAATTTGTGGACAGAGCGCTCTTTGAGATAGAAATAGAAAACGGCTGGTTTGGAAACCACTCCGGCTGGGTGGACTATTGGACAGACCTCCTGCTGGGCGCGGCGGCATACAGCAGAAAGTAGGTTGACAGAACCCAGCGTTGTGTAACCCAGCAGCCACTGTGTGATGCCGCACCAGCATGGGGTGTTGTTGTCCAACAGCCACCCAGCGGGAGTCGTTTCCAGATGGAGTGGTATTCAGCCCAGGCGTTTTTTAGTGTGACAGAGGAAGCCATCGAATTTTTGCGATGTCACCTGCAGGTAAGAATCCAGCGCGGCCGCATAGAGACAATGAATGTGGCACATGAATTACATTTAATAAAAGGGGCAGTTTACGTAATTTCTTTTAATAAAAAGCATATTTGAGGAAAAACTGCTTTTTCCTTTGATGCTTCCGACACCTGGAATGCCCTCCGACGGACTATTCCTTCTTTTGCTGCATTTAATTAAAGTATGATCTCCAACCTGCACTGTGTGTCAACTTGTAACCATATATATATATAGCATATTTTTAGCATTTAGCATTTTTAGATTAGATATTAGATTATTAGATTATAGATTGTAACTAGGGCTGTCAATTTATCGCGTTAATTAGATTAATTAATTACACAGCAAATTATTGCGTTATGAAAATTAACTCAACATTTATTCAAATATATATTTTTTTATCTCATTCATTCCATACGAATGTAGAATAAACATTTACAGACTTTCTTTTTTTTAAATGGTCCATTTGCATGTTCTTGGTATCTGATTCTAGGGACATCTATGGATCTCAGGGAATGTATTCACAGTGTCTGTTACTAGGCTTGAGTAAATAGTAATGAACCAAATGAGAATAGCAATTCAATTATTTTTTTCTTTTTTTTGACTGTGAATAACACCATGCAAAAATTTACCAGACCTGAAAAATCTAAGCAAATAAATAAAGGGAAGATGATTAAACAGAAGGTTTTGTAGACACAGTACTCAATTCTGCCATCCGGACACATGCCATTTGAAATATGATTATAGAATATAAAATATCAGGCATAAAACGGTAATGCGATTCAAATGCAATTAATTCGATTAGTTAATTACAAATCCTGTAATTAATTAGATAACATTTTTTTAATCGCCTGACAGCACTAATTGTAACTATATTTATTGAAGGGCAAATATAACTCAGAGAGCATACATACCCTCATCTTGCACCTTGCCATTTTTACACTTTATGCCTACTTGCCCATGTCCAGAGTTAATTTAGTTTACACTGCCTATTTTTATTATATGATTATTTTTACTTCTCCACCATGTTGCTATGATGCCAACGGGATCAATCAAGGAATATCTTATCTTATATCACACCATATGTATACTGCACCTGTGTATACTGTATATTTAGATTCTAATGTTTATTGTAACTATATTTATTGTAATGCATAATATAACTGACTCCTCTGCACCTCGATCACACGGCCTACGTGCTCACAATGCGTATATTCATATTATAATTATATTGTTTACACTGCCTCATTTGAACTTTTCTACTGTACTATACTTATATTGCCTGTATTATGTCTTATACTAACTATTACCCTGCCTATACCTGTACCTCCCCTTCCCCCCCCTCCCCCATGCGGCTATGATGCCTGAATTTCCCCAAGGGGATCAATGTCATATCATCTTATGTCATCTTATCTTATATTAGTAGAATTCACACAGCGAGTGAGCTTTACAATGTTACGTACGGGTGGCTTTTTCCCGCTGATAGTTTAAATGAAAACGTACAGCTTGTGGATAGAAATGTATATCTGTGTGTTATCTTCATCCTTTCCAATTTCACTCCCGACCAAGGAGGACAAGACACACCGGACATCGTCTCATCGAGATTTGAGTGAGTTTGCGAGGTGCGAGGTGCGCCCAACACGTTCAAACAGTGTGGAGGTGTGGCCCTCGAGGAGACTGCAGCACAAGAGCACAATGTTGTAGAAATGATCATTATCATTATCATAATTATTGTTGTGAAGGGCCAGATTAAACCGAATATATATATTTATTTATATATATATATTTAATTGTATTTGTATATTCTCTAATATTCCCTGATATCCCTTGTATATTTCTTGTACAATATGCATTGAATATCCATTCTAGCCTACTGAACATCCCATAATAGTCTCCATTCTACTATTGGTCGAGACCTTGGTGCCAGGCTGCCATACCCCTCAGACCCAGTTCAAACGTACCGCTCCACATGTACGAACAAGTCCTAGTTCCGCGTAGGAATCTGACTACCGCACCACTAATGGGACTATTTGTTCATAGTGCGTATATATACTGCGCTACTAAAGTAGGACTTCCTTTTCAGTCCAGTTTCTTTTTCTTACCCTCCAATAGAGTCACAGACGTAAAGCCTCCCCGCGACGCCACGTGTGGGAGTAAGGCCAAGTTCGCCTACCATCGGTATTGAGACATCGTGTATATTAATATTTGAATAGTCATATTTGGCACTATATCGTCGAGTTGGACGTAGTCTATTAAGCTAATAATAGTCTGTTAATATATAGTGCTTCGTGCGGTGAGAATACTACCGTAGTCAGTACCCCATTGTTTCGGGCAGAGAACTGGCTGCTTATCCAGGGTGGTTGACCCCACGTGAAGCCGCACCCGAGGAGCCCCAGAGCCGACGAGCGAGTGGACCTGTATACCGGATTATTCTACCGACGACAGCCCGCCTTCCCAGGCACGGATTATGCTTTGTATACATTGATTATTCCATGGATAAAGACCCCCGACACTGCCGTGTGTTGGAACCCCCCCCCCTGGAGAGGACGCAAGGTGAGGAGACGCTCTGCAAGACGAGGTCGCTTCACGTCTCTCCCCCGTGGACCGGAGAGAGCCGGCCCACAAAGAGTCCATCTGCTTTCATCTGTGGTCCAAGGATCGCCGGCGCATTGAACGGCACTACAGTGGGTTCACCTGGGATACCCTTGGCCGGATGAGGCAGCCGGATTCTACCCCCCCCCCCCCTTCCTACTCCTGTCGGCTTACAAGCGACCGGATTAACCCCCCCTAGCGTATCCAGTATATAATCATTAAAGTATCATTGCTGTTATTCCTTAAACTATTCCAGGTCGTATATGTACCACCTGCGCCTTCAGAGATTGGACATTCTCTATTGATATACCGACGAATACTCTTGCCATAAAAGTGCATACTAATTCCCATTCATAAATGTGATTGATTTGATTAAGTGCTTGCTCTACACACCATCGCTGTGTAGAAATAAAGACCTATTTCTAATTCGTACATTTGTGTTGGATCCGTTTCATCTACGTGACAGTGTTCATCATAATATATTTATGCCGTGTACTGGGTGGCCGAATATTAAGTACAAAGGTAGTGGTAGTAAGTATCATATCTAGTAATACAGTCAGGGAATTGTACCCCTCAGTTAGAATTGGTCCTTCGAGCCGGATGGTAATCAGTGTAATATTAATATAGTGTTATTAATATTGAAATGGCCTATGATGAACACTCCACGAAACGATCCTCCTAACCAACGCCCGCAGCGCGAACGACGGCTCCCTCAGTACTTAGAGGCTTACGCTGTCAGTCAACAACCTAGTCTTCTACTAACAGTAAACGCGGTAAAACTAGAAAGTAAAAGTATGTCTAACCCCAACGCCCAGACTACCCCGACCATAGAGGCCCCTACGGGTTCTAATGTAACTGACCAAGTTCACGGTGGGGACCAGTGGGAACCAGACATGACTTCACACCCCGCCAGTACTGAAGAAGTAGTCCCTGATGAGTCCCGGGAGGAATACAACGCTACCGAGACAGAACTCGGCACGGAAGAAGACGGGGAGAGCACCGTGGAGATAGAGCTCCAAGGCTCCGCAAGGAGTACCCCGAGGGAAGGCTCCCCTATACAACCGCCTTCTCCCAGCGAGGCAGAGAGGACCCTACAGCAGGCCTTCCTCATCAGCCTGAACGCCGCTGCTGAACGCGACCGACTGCAGATCCAGCAGCGGAGCGAAGAAGAGCATATACGTCTAGAAATAAGACGCATTCAGAGGGAAGAGAATGTGGCCCGAGACCGAGCAGACAGCCAGCGAGAAGCTGCTGGTGCTCTACGGGACGCAGAGCGCGACAGACAGCAAGCGCAACTAATAGAACAGCTGATCAGACGGACAACACCCTCTCCCTCCGCCAGAGGCTCCAGGAACTCGTCTAGACACACCTCCAGGGCGGCATCCCCTAGCCGAGTAAACAACCCTGAACTTGACCAACAGACGAGGTCTATACCCCCCACAGACCACCTCCCCCCACCGGTCCAAGCGAGACCTAGCAACCGGGAAGGAGCAGCATATCCTGTGGAGAGGCTAAACCAGAGACTACAAGCACTGGATGACCTAACTGAAGACGAAGAGGAAGAGGAGGAGAACCACGCCCGACGACAGCACAGTACTCTACCGGACCAGGAGGTCCGGTACAGCCCAGGCTATACTCCCGCGGAGCTGCGCTACAGACCCCCGACTCTATACACGGGTGAGCACGACGCACGACCCGCACCGAGGAACAGCACCTGGACAAGCGGGCCATGGTACACTGCCGGTACCAGCCCATACCAAGGAGCGGGAGGAGACTCGCCTAGGAGGCCTCTCCCCCAACGCTCGCCGATGTATCCACAGTCAGCGTCATACATTGGCCCGCCTATGGTACCCGACTTCACCCAAGAGAACCGGGCCCAGTATACGGAACTCCGCATGTGTCTGGAGACCATGTTGGTGGATGTATTGGATGAACGCCACAAATACGCCATCCTACTGAAGCACTTAAAGGTGCCCCGCGCACATAATATAGCGCTCGCCTACGCGACTTCCACCACCCCATACACAGCAGCGCTGGTAGCATTGGACCAGAGGTATGGGCGCATATGGGATTACGTGATCCAGGAGATCCGACACATCGACCGCTTACCCCCAGCAATAGACAATCGAGCACTGGACGACCTGTCCATCAGAGTGCAGTCCCTGGTAGGGATGTTGGGAGCGCAGAGAGAGAAGGGGAGGCATGAACTTTACGCCAACTCAAATGTGGAAAGGATCTTGGAGAAGCTGCCGCCCGCTCGACAGGAGCGTTTTAGGCGACAGAGGGACCACCGAGACCCGAATGGCCCCGAACCGAACCTCCTCGATCTAGCAGACTTCCTGGCGAGAGAAGTCAGCAGCCTACGGCTAGATACATTCGGACGGAGCACCCCTGGCTCCAGAGAAGGAACCAGACGACTAAATGATGGAAGAAGATCGGTGACTGTGATGCACCAATCGGAGTCAGTACCGAGCAGCAGGAGCCACAGTACCCCCTCCAGAACGGAGAAGTGGAAGATAGTGTGCCCCTACTGTGAGAAAGAACACTGGCTAGCGCAATGTGACTCCTTCCCCAAGCTGAACGCGGAGGAAGCAAGTCAATGGATAAAGTCCAACAAGCGCTGTTTTCGCTGTGCGCGCTCACACATGGCAGCCGAATGCCGCTTAAAGAAAAGGTGCACCAAGTGCGATGGAGCCCATCTGGACATACTTCACGACAGTAACAGACGGCGCCCTTCACCCGCACCATCCAGCAGCAAAGCGAGCGTCATGTACATCGATCCCGCCAGCAGCAGTGGAGCCCGAGTACTCCTAAAAGTAGTGCGTGTGACACTAAGCTACCAGAATAAAGTCCTGGACACTTACGCCGTCCTCGATGACGGGTCAGAGAAGACCCTGCTGCTCGCCTCCGCTGCGGCCCAGCTAGGGCTGCGGGGAAGCGAAACCCAAATGACAATTCGGACAATAAGACGAGATTTGAAGACGATAAAGGGCGAGAATGTCTCATTCTCTATCGCAGCAAGCGGCCAGCCTGAGCGACGGTACCAGATTACAGACGCTTTCACCAGCCAAGAAATAGGACTGTCGCGGTACACATACCCCGTCGCCAAGCTGATGGAGAAATATGCACATCTGCGCAAGTTACCGATCCCGCTCATAGACAATGCTATGCCGACCCTGTTGATAGGCTCCGACCATGCAGACCTCATTGTCCCGATAGACCGGGTTCATACCGGACCCCGAGGCTGTCCTGCAGCAGTCGAGACCCGTTTGGGATGGACTCTCCAAGGCCCGCTCGCCAAATCTCTCAACCGAAGTACAGCCACTAGATGTCTCCACTCCCGAGTCACAGAGGGAGAAACCGCACTCCTGCAACACGTAGAGCGGCTATGGACCTTGGAACAAATGCCCTTTAAGAACGGAAAGAAAGACATTCGCTCTAAAGATGACATTTACGCCATTCACCTCCTCGAGACAGGGACCAAGAGAGTCCCGGTCAACGGCGTGTTGAGATACGCCACGCCACTCCTGCGGCGAGAAGGAATGCCTACTTTCCACGCCAAGACAGACGCCACAGAACGGTACCTGCTGAACACGGAGCGGCGCTTAGCCAAGAACCCCGCCCAAGAGAGTGTATACCGCGCTGAGATTGAGAAGCTCATCACAGCGGGACACGTCACAAAGATGGACATTAAAGAGGCTGACCAGACCACTGAATCGTGGTACGTGCCTCACCACAAGGTCCATCACAACGGTAAAGACCGCATAGTATTTAACTGCAGCTACCAGATCGGATCCCAAAATCTGAATAAAGAGTTACTGCCCGGTCCCACACGCGTGTAGCTTTATGCCAAGCAAGCAGTGCAAAAATTTACCGTAGTGGCATGCAGTAATGCGCCTTTCATTTTCGCGGAAATAGGCTGTCTATTGCCATTCTCTTTGACAAACTCTAACCTTAACCAGCTCCTTAACAGCGCCTAAACTTAACCGTTCTAACCTTAACCAACTCCGAAACAATGCCTAACCTTAACCTTAACCATAGAAATTATATTGCCATTCTCTTTGACAAACTCTAACCTTAACCAGCTCCTTAACAGCGCCTAAACTTAACCGTTCTAACCTTAACCAACTCCGAAACAATGCCTAACCTTAATCGGCGAAAGAATACACGTTAAAAAAAAATCACGTTAAAAAATATTTTCGATGGGATTCGAACTCGCCAGCAAACAAGCCATAGGATCCACAGCCATGTGTCCTAGCCAATTGAGCTATTTGTTGGATACTGAATAAGGGGCGGTGACTTATATATATTGAGCTCCGCTCGTGTCGCATGCGCGGGCACCTCGCGCGAGCACGCCGGCGCACGCACGCACCTGAGCGAGCACGCCGCCGCCGGTGCACGCACGGTAGCATTTGTCTGAAAAGAAGGGCGCTTTACCGCACTAGCGTGCGGTGACGAATGCGGAAGCATTTTTGCACTGCTTGCTTGGCATTAACGTACAGGCGTCCCACACTCGGCCCCTCCCTACTCGGCGTTCTACTCCGCTTCCGCCAGGAAAAGGTGGCCATCAGCGGGGACATTAAAGGAATGTTCCTGCAGGTGAGACTAGTAGAGGCGGACAAGCCCCTGTTACGGTTCCTATGGAGAGAGAAGCCAGGAGATGAGCACCCAGCCATCTACCAATGGGAAGTCCTCCCCTTCGGAACGACGTGCAGCCCCTGCTGTGCTACATTTGCACTACAGAAACATGTAGCAGAGGACCCAGCAGCGGACGAAGAGGTCTGACACAGCGTAAAGAACAGCTTCTACGTAGACAACTGTCTACAAAGCCTTTCAACCCAGGAAGAAGCCGAGGCTCTCCTGATTAAACTCCGCGCCTCATTGATCAAAGGCGGCTTTGATCTCAGGCAGTGGGCCAGCAGCGATCCGCAAGTACTGCGCAGCCTCTCCTCCGAGGACAAGGCAGCCAGCAGCGAGACCTGGAAGGCTACAATCCCGGGAGAAGCCCAGGAGATGACCCTGGGATTGGTGTGGCGATTCAAAACAGATTCGCTTCACTACAGACACAAGCCCCTGACTACGGAGCAGGGAAGGCCGGCGGCGGCGCCGACCACCAGACGGAGTGTGTACACAACACTCGCCCGACAATATGACCCGCTAGGATGTATTCTACCGTACACCACCAGGGCAAAAATGATTGTACGAGCATTGTGGGACAAGGACCAGGGCTGGGACGACCCCATTCCCGCACACCTTGCATCCACCTGGAGAGAGTGGGAGATGGAGTTCCACTCACTCCCAGGCGTTAATATGCGCCGAAGCTACTTCCCACCCACGGTGAGGCCAGAGACATGTAAAATGGACTTACACGTCTTCAGTGACGCCTCAGAGGTCGCATACGGATCAGTAGCCTACTTGCGGGCCCAAGAGAAGGGGGGAGAGATCTACACAGCATTTGTCCTCGCCCGCTCGAGAGTAGCCCCACGCAAGCAACAGTCTGTCCCGCGTCTGGAGCTCTGCGCAGCCCTAGCCGGAGCGCACCTAGCCACGCTCATCCAACGTGAGCTCACCATACCGGTGTCTAGAACAATCCTGTGGTCAGATTCCACGACGGTACTCGCCTGGATCAAATCGGACTCATGCAAGTACAAAGTCTTCGTGGGAGTCAGAGTCACCGAGATTCAAGACTTAACCGAAGAGTTAACCGGAGAAACAGAGTGGCGCTACGTTGATACAAAGCAGAACCCAGCTGACGTCATCACCCGGGGGATGCCCCTGGATGACCTCACCCGTCGCAATGTCTACAGTGACGGCCCCGCATTCCTAAGACTCCCGGAAGGACAGTGGCCCATGCCTATCCCGAGGGAAGCAAGTCCAGAGGAGGTGGAAAATAAGAAGTCTGTGTTCTGTGGATTGAGCACCGTAGCCTCCACCGACCCTAACATAGACGATTGCACGTCCATAGAGAGTGCACAACAAAGAACATTCCTGCGGTACCACCCGGAGTGCAAGTCCGCCGCTGATATGTCAGCAGCTAACTACGAGGAAGCAGAATTGCTTCTACTGCAGCGAGCCCAGAAAGACTCGTTCCCCGATGAATTGGCCTGTCTACAGGGAGGAAAGCCCGTCCCATCCGACAGCAGATTAATTCATCTGGCCCCCGAGAGCGACGCTCATAACCTCATCAGAGTGGGTGGTCGCCTACGCAGAGCCCCCAATCTACCGGATGACATTAAATACCCGATCGTATTGAACAGCCGACACAAGGTCACAGAGCTGATTATAAAGAAATACGATGAGGATGTACATCACGCAGGAGCAGAAAGAGTCTTCGCGGAAATCAGACGTCGTTACTGGATCCTACAAGGAAGAGAGGCGGTACGACGCTTCCAGCGAACATGTCTAGACTGCCGCAAGTGGCGCGCGCAGCCCAGCATACCAAGGATGGCTGACCTTCCTCCATGTCGCCTCCGAATCGGTGACAAGCCATTCCACTCAACGGGTATGGACTGCTTTGGCCCGCTGCACATAAAGAAAGGAAGAGGAACCGAGAAGCGGTGGGGTATTGTATTCAAATGCATGACCACCAGAGCGATACACATCGAGCTTCTCCCGACCATGAGCACAGACTCATTCCTTATGGCCTTCCGTAGATTCACATCACGGAAAGGAAGACCGTCTACCCTATTGTCCGATCATGGGACAAACTTCAAAGGCGGCAAAAGAGAGCTGAGAGAGAGCTTCCAAGCTATGGGCCCAGAACTTAAGACCCACCTCGCTCCAGCACAGGTTGATTTCCAATTCAACCCCCCAAACGCACCCCACT
The DNA here is from genome assembly GCF_963971535.1 of Notolepis coatsorum. Classification (NCBI taxonomy): domain Eukaryota; kingdom Metazoa; phylum Chordata; class Actinopteri; order Aulopiformes; family Paralepididae; genus Notolepis; species Notolepis coatsorum. Next base: position 267,178 of record NW_028169984.1, read on the forward strand.
TCGGTGGCACTTGGGAACGAGAAGTGCGCTCCATAAAGACAGCCCTGTACGCAGTACTTGGGGCCCAGACTGTGGCGGAAGAAGTCCTAATGACAGTCCTCACGGAGATTGAGGGAGTACTTAACTCGAAGCCCCTCGGATATGTCTCCAGTGATGTGGCGGATATCGACCCAGTTACCCCCAACACACTCCTGATGGGGCGGCTAGATCCTGCATTACCCCAGACAATGTACCGGCCTGAAGAAGCGAACGGCCGACGAATGTGGAGGTACAGCCAAGTATTAGCCGACAGGTTTTGGAGCAGTTTCCTACTGCACTACCTACCGTCTCTACAGACCCGCCAGAAGTTGGTAAAGGAGAGAGACAATTTGACAGAAGGAACAGTCGTCATGATTATTGATCAATCACTGCCCAGAGCTATGTGGCCGGCCGGCCGCGTAAGCAAAGTGATCACCGGTGCCGACGGCAAGGTCCGAGCAGCTGAAGTGCTCGTCCAGGGTCGCACTTACACCCGTCCCGTGGCGAGGCTCATAGAACTGCCCCGACTCCCAGACACAATCGATGATGACCATGACCCTATAACCCTATGCCTTTGTGAAGTTGACTGACCCCTACAGCAAACCCTTATGTGTAAATAGACAACGCGATTAATCTGTCTCTGTTTAACTGATTAGGTCTGGGACCAATCAGGGGGTGGCTGTTGTGAAGGGCCAGATTAAACCGAATATATATATTTATTTATATATATATATTTAATTGTATTTGTATATTCTCTAATATTCCCTGATATCCCTTGTATATTCCTTGTACAATATGCATTGAATATCCATTCTAGCCTACTGAACATCCCATAATAGTCTCCATTCTACTATTGGTCGAGACCTTGGTGCCAGGCTGCCATACCCCTCAGACCCAGTTCAAACGTACCGCTCCACATGTACGAACAAGTCCTAGTTCCGCGTAGGAATCTGACTACCGCACCACTAATGGGACTATTTGTTCATAGTGCGTATATATACTGCGCTACTAAAGTAGGACTTCCTTTTCAGTCCAGTTTCTTACCCTCCAATAGAGTCACAGACGTAAAGCCTCCCCGCGACGCCACGTGTGGGAGTAAGGCCAAGTTCGCCTACCATCGGTATTGAGACATCGTGTATATTAATATTTGAATAGTCATATTTGGCACTATATCGTCGAGTTGGACGTAGTCTATTAAGCCAATAATAGTCTGTTAATATATAGTGCTTCGTGCGGTGAGAATACTACCGTAGTCAGTACCCCATCGTTTCGGGCAGATAACTGGCTGCTTATCCAGGGTGGTTGACCCCACGTGAAGCCGCACCCGAGGAGCCCCAGAGCCGACGAGCGAGTGGACCTGTATACCGGATTATTCTACCGACGACAGCCCGCCTTCGAAAATAATTAGTTAAACTGTTATACAGAATAACGATACGGCTCCCTTACCCATTGATTGATGTATGGTCGATCTTTTACTTATCTCCACTGTGGTGTAACGGGTTCTTCTTTTGACTTTCACGCAGACGACCGGGGTTCGAAACCTAGTCTTTTCCTTCTTTTTGCAATATAGGAATAATTCAATTTGGTGCACGTTGAGAGCTATATAAAGAATGACATCCTCAATGCATGTAGATTTATAATATTTTAACTTAAAACTAGGCTACCTTTGCGTATAATCATTAATATTATATTCCAAAACATTATATTGGAAACACGGGGTTTCGAACACCAGTCGCCGGGTTGCCAGGATTGAGCACTACCACTGCGCCACTGTGCCAGATGGGATAAATTCATTGTTTATACATTAATGAACGAGAGACCCGTGTTTAGAATATTTTGTTGTTGTTGCACCGAGCGAGCGCCACGGTATATAACGTGCATTATTTAGGACAAAGTGAATTTAGTATCAGCATTTTGGGTCTATTTTACATTTCAAAAGCCCCCTCTGGAAGAATGGAGCACAAAAACGTAATTCAGAATGGTATAATGCAGATCGTAGACTGTGGGAATAATTTCAGGAAACGCGCTGTCACTTCTTTGCGGGGGCGTGGCGATGGTTCATCCGGCTAACTTGAACTTAAACCCTGCTCTCGACCAGGCTCAAACTTTTGGATCTGTTGTCATGGTGATTTGGACAATCCAGGTACGGGGAACGGGAAAGTCCGGCTTAAGTCAGACTTCACCGAAAGTTATCCGGCTAACTCAGTTATCCAGGTACGGGGAACAGGGCCCAGATCCTTCCCTCGCTGTGCAGGCGCCCCGACCGAACTGTAGGAGTCGCTGTTTACAACGACCAGGACCCACCCCGACCGGATCCCAATGGCTCTGTGGTGGTAGACAGACGCCTAGTCCGCTGCGCTACCCGGCCGCACCATTATTATTATTATTATTATTATTATTATTATTATTATTATTATTATTGCTACCCGGCCGCACCATTATTATTATTATTATTATTATTATTATTATTATTATTATTATTATTATTATTATTATTATTATTATTATTATTATTATTATTATTATTATTATTATTATTATTATTATTATTATTATTATTATTATTATTATTATTATTATTATTATTATTATTATTATTATTATTATTATTATTATTATTATTATTATTATTATTAACAGTATATTAATCATTTAGAAATAACATTTGAATGCTATGGGATGGCTTTGCCTACACAGAGCCTGTCAACTGGAGCCTGTCAACCAGGACCCTCCAGAACGTAGTGGAGACGAGCCGCCTGACTAAGTATTCTAATTGGTGAGATAGTGGGTTATCTAAGAGATCTGCTGTACTGGAGGTGCGGTGTGTGTGTGTGTGTGTATCATTATGTGTGTGTGTCTTTGTGCCTGTGTTACATAAGTGGCCTCTGTGGATCCAAATATCACATGGTGTGTGTGTGTGTGTGTGTGTGCGTGTGCGTGCGTGTGTGTGTGCGTGTGTGTGTGTGTGTGTGTGTGTGTGTGTGTGTGTGTGTGTGTGTGTGTGTGTGTGTGTGTGTGTGTGTGTGTGTGTGAGTGAGTGTGTGTGTGTTTGTGTGTGTGTGCGTGTGCATGTGTGTGTGTGTGTAGTACCGTACGTTGGTGGGTGGTTTTCAATAAGAGCTGAGACAGACTCCCAGGGAGAGAGTGTTGGAGCCCAGAGACGAAGACAGCAGCTGCCAAGTGAACGGCTGAGCAAGTCTGCTTCTCTTCCTCCTGCTGTCCGCCATGCGTTAACCATACATGTACCACACCCAGGCTGACAGGCAGGGTCCATGCGTTAACCATACATGTACCACACCCAGGCTGACAGGCAGGGTCCATGCGTTAACCATACATGTACCACACCCAGGCTGACAGGCAGGGTCCATGCGTTAACCATACATGTACCACACCCAGGCTGACAGGCAGGGTCCATGCGTTAACCATACATGTACCACACCCAGGCTGACAGGCACGGTCCATGCGTTAACCATACATGTACCACACCCAGGCTGACAGGCAGGCAGGGTCCATGCGTTAACCATACATGTACCACACCCAGGCTGACAGGCAGGGTCCATGCGTTAACCATACATGTACCACACCCAGGCTGACAGGCAGGGTCCATGCGTTAACCATACATGTACCACACCCAGGCTGACAGGCACGGTCCATGCGTTAACCATACCACACCCAAGCGGACAGGCAGGCAGGGTCCATGCGTTAACCATACCACACCCAGGCTGACAGGCAGGCAGGGTCCATGCGTTAACCATACCACACCCAGGCGGACAGGCACGGTCCCCGGGCTACTCAGTCTGCTACACATCCCTCCTCTCCTCCACGGTAACTATAGGTGAAAGAGTATAGCCGAGGCCGGGCGCCATAGCCACCCGCCACCAGTGGCGGCCGCTGGCGCTGGTGCCTTGTGGGTCGCAGTTCACGTTAATAGGTCGAGTTGAAAATGTAATGCTCTGAGATGCTCTGGAGCAATCTCTCTCTGTCTCTCGGATCAATCAAATCAAATAATTAACACATGTATGTTGTCATTTTAAACAACTCACCATTCATTCATTATGCATCAGCAGCAGCTAAATTAATGTTATAGTTCACAACACAGCAGCGTGTTTTGAATCGCTAGCCTATTAATTATCGTCTCAGCAAGCACAGTCAATACTTTTTTCCGTAGCCGCATTTCGCGGAGACAGCTGTGTATAGCGAGAGAGAGAGAGAGAGAGAGAGAGAGAGAGAGAGAGAGAGAGAGAGAGAGAGAGAGAGAGAGAGAGAGAGAGACTCACTGTTTAGTTGAAACGTCCAGAGCAGGAGAGCTTGATAAACGTGTATAATCCACTGTTGATGTATTCCAGACCACTGTCCACTGTCTCCAGACTGCATCCGCCATATAGCTTGTTAGCCAAGTGTTAGCTTGTTAGCACAACACAAGTACATTTCTTTGTCCATTTTTCCGCGTCGAACAGACTGCAAACTACCTGGCGTTCTATCGCCATGCTCTAAGACAAACTCTAACCTTAACCAACTTTGAAAGAGTGCCTAAGCTTAACCGTCTAAAGAACTTGCAGTCACGGCACGCTCTGCTGCCTGCATCTCACAACAACACAACAACACAACTATCTCTCACCAACGGACCAACCTAGGAAGCTAGAATTGGAACATTAGAAATTGGATTCGGCCAATCAGAGATCGTCTCTGTGAAATTCTGCTACGGAAAAAAATACTGGCGTCGGCCAATCAGAGAGCGTCTCCGCGAAATGCGGCTACAGAAATTCTTGACGCTACTGGCTAGACCGCTTCAAATCGCGCCCGGATTCCAACATAATAGTCATATTTCAACGCACAACGCGCTATGCACTGATTGGCTGTGACGGATACAGCGATCAAACTGTGACGCGCACTCAGAGCGCTATCGCGTCTAGCCCGGGCCGAGAAATACGAAAAAATAAAAAAAACGTCACTTCCTGCTCAGGAAAACGAGTGTTTTTTTTATTTTAGATAATAACGTTATATTGTGCATTGGAAATACAAACATACTTAAAATGAGTAAATATTATTCATTTTAAACATGTTTATATTATTTATAGGGCTATAAAACAAAAAACTAAAAAGTTTTATTTTCTTCTTCTCTTATTAAACAGCAGGTGGGTCGGCGCCCTTGCGCCCCTAGTGGCAGAGCCGCCACTGCCCGCCACGTCGAAGCATCGGCCGGGAGGGAGGGAGGGAGAGAGAGAGAGAGAGAGAGAGAGAGAGAGAGAGAGAGAGAGAGAGAGAGAGGGAGGTAGTGTGGGCAGGTATGAGTGATTTGTCTGTTGTGATAGCAGAGAGAGAGAGAGGAACATTCCGGAGATCAATGGCTGTCGTCCTCGTGTGATTTTGTGATGTAGAGAGCCCACCCCCCCCCCCCCCAACACCCACACACACACCCTCTCCCCGTGTTGAAATTAATGACCAATAACCAAGTCACCGTGACTCAGCAGTCAGTGTGTGTGTGTGTGTGTGTGTGTGTGTGTGTGTGTGTGTGTGTGTGTGTATTGTAAGCATATGCGAGGCTGGAAGTGGACAAAAGTCATAAATATGTCAACGCTGGCCCCGTCATTGTGCCAACCTGGGTTTGGCAGTCCCTGCCCCCCCCCCCCCCCGACCGAGGAGAGAGTTCGGACCACTCGATACGACCGCGTGGCAGCGGTGCGGAGCCTAAATTGAGCCGCGACTTGGCCTCCGACGAGATGAATTTTACTTGATAACGAGTGCGATTGGGGGGGGGGATTTACGGGCGGGGTGCGGACACACTGGGCACACCGGTGGGCCGATGCATCTTTGGGACGGTATTTATTTTTATCATCTATTTTATGTATTGCCTGAGCGACCCACCACACAGTAGAGGGAGGCCGGCCCATCGTTTCACACCAAACTGTCACCGGGCCGCATCCCGGCCACCACCAAAAAAAACAACGTCCAGGTGGCTCAGAGAAGCTGCGGGTGGAAAAAAGTAGAAGATCTCCCGAGGCGGAGGCGTCGAATGTTCAAAACTCTCTGATTGATCTGCTACAGCTACACCTGGCAGCAGCACGACGAGATGTGGACCGGGAGGGAGAGCGGGAGGGAGAGAGGGAGGGAGAGAGGGAGGGAGAGAGGGAGGGAGAGCGGGAGGGACAGCAGGCTGAGCCAGCCGAGGAGAGCGTAGGAGTTGTTGAAGTGGTAAGCAGTGACATAAGGATACACAGGCGGCTAAGTAACCAGTGACTGTGATTGTATTGCACTAAGTAGCGGGACCGGGCTAACTTAACACGTTAGCCTTCTGAGTTAATTAAGTGCTGCTAGCCGGCTAACGTTAGCAGCTAGCATCACATAGAGCAGCGGTTCTCAACAGGGGTTCCGCGGCACACAGGGGTTCCGCGGAGAGCTGTCAGGGGTTCCGCAAGATGCCTGATGGGAATGTTTCTTTAAGAATATAGAATGACAACTATTAACTAAACAAATAGTCTATCTAGTGCTTCATGTGTATACAATAATTGCCTAATCTAATAACATGAACTAAAAAAGAAATCGATCAAAATGTCTTCACACGTTTCGTAAAGTTATTATAGAAACAACTTAACGTCCGCGTCAGGCGTCATTGCTTTTACCAACAGATTTTCCAACGCATTTCCAGAGAAGTCGCATTCGTGTGACGTCACATCGCGGGTCCTATCTCCGTTACAGAGCCGGCTCTGATCCGTTATCAATGAATTGCAAAGCGGGCGGCTGTCGTGATAATAATTACTAAATGCATTCAGTGCTGGATCTAATCAAATGGATTTATCGAGACACGTTATGGAAAGTTCAAGACCGGATCACAAGCGTGCTAATTACACGCTTGGGCTACGGTGATGGGCTACTCGCCAAGTGCAGACAAAGTGAGTGTATCCGCTGCTGTTATTATTATGATACAAAAAGTGAATGAATGAATGAATGAATGAAAACTGTATTTAACAGATAAACAGTAAAAGGCACTCTGCAGATTACATTTATATATAGCTGTTTTATACGTCAACATTGTGTCCCTGACCGTCAACAAAGAATGGCAGGATGTGATGTCATAAACAAGCGTCACCTCACTAGAATAATATTTCCAAATGGTCACACTATGTTATTTTTATAGAAAACAGTGCAGCTGCAACAGATAGCACTTTATTGATATTTTTCTGTATTTAAAAAAATAAATACATGATTTTCTGTTTTGAGAAATGGTCACACTAGTTTTAATTTTTTTTTGAAAACAGTGCAGCTGCAACAGATAGCACTTTATTGATATTTTTCTGTATTTAAAAAAATAAATACATGATTTTCTGTTTGATAAATGGTCACAATGTTATTTGTATTAGAAAACAGTGCAGCGGCAACAGATAGCACTTTATTGATATTTTTCTGTATTTAAAAAAATAAATACACGATTTTCTGTTTGATAAATGGTCACACTATGTTATTTTTATGGAAAACAGTGCAGCTGCAACAGATAGCACTTTATTGATATTTTTCTGTATTTAAAAAAATAAATACATGATTTTCTGTTTGATAAATGGTCACACTATGTTATTTTTATGAAAAACAGTGCAGCGGCAACAGATAGCACTTTATTGATATTTTTCTGTATTTAAAAAAATAAATACACGATTTTCTGTTTGATAAATGGTCACACTATGTTATTTTTATGGAAAACAGTGCAGCTGCAACAGATAGCACTTTATTGATATTTTTCTGTATTTAAAAAAATAAATACATGATTTTCTGTTTGATAAATGGTCACACTATGTTATTTTTATGAAAAACAGTGCAGCTGCAACAGAGCACTTTGATATTTTTCTGTATTTAAAAATAAAATACATGATTTTCTGTTTGTTTCCCGGTTTCAATGGGTTAAATAAACGTTATTTTGAAAGCAAGCACTTTTGTCATCATTGTAGCAAAAAAGACAGGACCGCAAAAGTCTTTATCGTATGTAGGGGTGCCCTGGAATATTTTTTTGGACACAGGGGTGCCTTGGCAGCAGAAAGGTTGAGAACCCCTGACATAGACAGCAGATTAGCTAAATCTCACGTGCTCAGGCTCACGCTGGACGAACCTCACGCCAGTTTAAAATATTATAGATGGTTTCACTGGAATTCTGTTGCTATAGGACCCAAATGTATTTCCGGTAATTTTATTGTATTTATAATGTTATCGTTGTCACTTTGAAACCGCCTTCTTGTCACTTTGAAACCGTCTATAGCAGCATTTAAAACCGTACTTTTAAAATGTAGCAACAGAGAGAGCGAAGTGATCCCTCTGACTATAGCTCCAGTGTGCCTCGTCCACCTCTTGGGCCCAGAAGTCTATTTCTTGACAATGTAAGACATAACCGTTAACACCACACGCCTGGAAGGCTTGCGCGAGGACGTCTAGTGTCCTGCTGTTTTGTAATGGGCTGGTTCTGGGCCAAATGCCAGGGCAGGCTTTTCTTTTTGTCCCTGCCAGTCCACCCCTTTTTATGGGTAGGAAGGAAGTGAGCTCCACTCCTCTCGGTAACGCGGCCTCCTAACAGCGACTAAAGCCCGATGACTGACTCATTCACTCACACCCTCCCCGCCGTGCCAACGCTGGTGTTCACAGTAATGTGCCACCTTTACATCCTGCCCATACCCGGTGCCAATGGTGCAGCTCTGCTGGCCAGCCCCCGTCCTCTCTCCCATCATGCTGCGTGGCCATCACGTCACGGTGAGAGAGGGCACTGTTGCCATGCGGAGCGTACACACTTCTACTGCAGGAGGAAGAGGAAGCAGGAGGACACACTTCTACTGCAGGAGGAAGAGGAAGAGGAAGAGGAAGCAGGAGGACACACTTCTACTGCAGGAGGAAGAGGAAGCAGGAGGACACACTTCTATTGCAGGAGGAAGAGGAAGAGGAAGAGGAAGCAGGAGGACACACTTCTACTGCAGGAGGAAGAGGGAGAGGAAGAGGAAGAGGAAGCAGGAGGACACACTTCTACTGCAGGAGGAAGAGGAAGAGGAAGCAGGAGGACACACTTCTACTGCAGGAGGAAGAGGAAGAGGAAGAGGAAGCAGGAGGACACACTTCTACTGCAGGAGGAAGAGGGAGAGGAAGCAGGAGGACACACTTCTACTGCAGGAGGAAGAGGGAGAGGAAGCAGGAGGACACACTTCTACTGCAGGAGGAAGAGGGAGAGGAAGCAGGAGGACACACTTCTACTGCAGGAGGAAGAGGTAGATGAAGAGGAAGAGGAAGCAGGAGGACACACTTCTACTGCAGGAGGAAGAGGGAGAGGAAGCAGGAGGACACACTTCTACTGCAGGAGGAAGAGGGAGAGGAAGCAGGAGGACACACTTCTACTGCAGGAGGAAGAGGGAGAGGAAGAGGAAGAGGAAGCAGGAGGACACACTTCTACTGCAGGAGGAAGAGGAAGAGGAAGCAGGAGGACACACTTCTACTGCAGGAGGAAGAGGAAGAGGAAGAGGAAGCAGGAGGACACACTTCTACTGCAGGAGGAAGAGGGAGAGGAAGCAGGAGGACACACTTCTACTGCAGGAGGAAGAGGGAGAGGAAGCAGGAGGACACACTTCTACTGCAGGAGGAAGAGGTAGATGAAGAGGAAGAGGAAGCAGGAGGACACACTTCTACTGCAGGAGGAAGAGGGAGAGGAAGCAGGAGGACACACTTCTACTGCAGGAGGAAGAGGGAGAGGAAGCAGGAGGACACACTTCTACTGCAGGAGGAAGAGGGAGAGGAAGAGGAAGAGGAAGAGGAAGCAGGAGGACACACTTCTACTGCAGGAGGAAGAGGGAGAGGAAGCAGGAGGACACACTTCTACTGCAGGAGGAAGAGGGAGAGGAAGAGGAAGAGGAAGAGGAAGCAGGAGGACACACTTCTACTGCAGGAGGAAGAGGGAGAGGAGGAGGAAGAGGAAGCAGGAGAACACACTTCTACTGCAGGAGGAAGAGGAAGAGGAAGAGGAGAACACAGGAGGAAGAGGAAACTGGAGAACACAGGAGGAAGAGGAAGAGGAACCAGTGGAACGTTGCATCGATCCTATATTTAATCATTGATAATAGATCGATATATCGATCTGGATCGATGTATCGTCCCACCCCTAGTGTGGTAGTGAAAGGGTTAATCTACCCCCCATGTCTGTTCCAACACGAGGGCTTTGTGCCACATACTGTACACCCCCCCCCCCCCCCCCCCCCCAGCTATAAAGATAAGAGACAGTGGGGGAAGTGGGGAAGAAGATGAAGTGTGTCTCCGCTCAAGCTATAGGGGGAACGCCATGAATAATTCTCTATTGTCCAAAAACGAGCAGAGTTCCATGATGGAGTCGGTCATGGACGCCTGGAGATGAGAGACAGAGTTCACCGCGGTCCAGGCTGTGCCGTCAGTTCGAGCCCCTGGCTTTAACCATCGCAAATGAGATCTCTCGCACAAAAGGAAAGCCGATCGGCGGTACGGTCTCATCTGGGGGCCCCCGCATCGCTCGACTGGCCCCCGGACTCGCCAGTCGGAGACACCTTTTTCCATTTTCTGATGTGGTCGGTGGCCCTTACTGGCTTTATTGCAGTTTTTAATTAAAGGCTATAGTTCAGACATTCATCCTCTCCCTCAACACATTCTAGACAGTTTTCACCGTGTTTTCACTGTGTTTTCTCCGTGTTTTCGCCGTGTTTTCTCCGTGTTTTCACCTTGTTTTCACCATGTTTTCTCCATGTTCTCTCTCTTTCCCACACTCTCTCTTTGTCTCTCTCAATCAACCTCTCTCTCCATCTCTCTCTCTCTCTCCCTCTCTCCTTATCTCTCTCTCCCTTTCCCTCTCTCCCCCCACTCTCTCTCCCACTCTCTCCCTCTCCCGCTCTCTCCATCTCTCCCTTAGATCTTTAGACTTAATCCAGCTCCCTCCGCCGGTTCAGTTCAGTCCGGCTCCACCTGATCCATGTGTCCAGCGCCAACGCTGCTTTTCAAGCACATCAAATCTCCCCTGTCTGGTCTCCGTCCCTGTTTCTTGATGCGGGGTGAGCTTTCCTCTCGTCTATTTTAGAATTCACTTGGGGACGGGAAGGGGGAGGGGGAGGGGGATGGGCCAGGGACGGGGGGGTTTGTACAAGAGACTGAACTCAATATCCTGCTCCGGCCTCATCCCTCTCCTCCTCCTATAGCAGCCTGGCTCTCGTCCCTCTCCTCCTATAGCGGCCTGGCTCTCATCCCTCTCCTCCTCCTATAGCAGCCTGGCTCTCATCCCTCTCCTCCTCCTATAGCAGCCTGGCTCTCATCCCTCTCCTCCTCCTATAGCAGCCTGGCTCTCATCCCTCTCCTCCTCCTATAGCAGCCTGGCTCTCATCCCTCTCCTCCTCCTATAGCAGCCTGGCTCTCATCCCTCTCCTCCTATAGCAGCCTGGCTCTCATCCCTCTCCTCCTCCTATAGCGGCCTGGCTCTCATCCCTCTCCTCCTCCTATAGCAGCCTGGCTCTCGTCCCTCTCCTCCTCCTATAGCAGCCTGGCTCTCATCCCTCTCCTCCTCCTATAGCAGCCTGGCTCTCATCCCTCTCCTCCTATAGCAGCCTGGCTCTCATCCCTCTCCTCCTCCTATAGCAGCCTGGCTCTCATCCCTCTCCTCCTCCTATAGCAGCCTGGCTCTCATCCCTCTCCTCCTCCTATAGCAGCCTGGCTCTCATCCCTCTCCTCCTCCTATAGCAGCCTGGCTCTCATCCCTCTCCTCCTCCTATAGCAGCCTGGCTCTCGTCCCTCTCCTCCTCCTATAGCGGCCTGGCTCTCATCCCTCTCCTCCTCCTATAGCAGCCTGGCTCTCATCCCTCTCCTCCTCCTATAGCGGCCTGGCTCTCATCCCTCTCCTCCTCCTATAGCAGCCTGGCTCTCATCCATCTCCTCCTCCTATAGCGGCCTGGCTCTCATCTTTCTCCTCCTCCTATAGCAGCCTGGCTCTCATCCCTCTCCTCCTCCTATAGCAGCCTGGCTCTCATCCCTCTCCTCCTCCTATAGCAGCCTGGCTCTCATCCCTCTCCTCCTCCTATAGCAGCCTGGCTCTCATCCCTCTCCTCCTCCTATAGCAGCCTGGCTCTCATCCCTCTCCTCCTCCTATAGCAGCCTGGCTCTCATCCCTCTCCTCCTCCTATAGCAGCCTGGCTCTCATCCCTCTCCTCCTCCTATAGCAGCCTGGCTCTCATCCCTCTCCTCCTCCTATAGCAGCCTGGCTCTCGTCCCTCTCCTCCTCCTATAGCAGCCTGGCTCTCATCCCTCTCCTCCTCCTATAGCAGCCTGGCTCTCATCCCTCTCCTCCTCCTATAGCAGCCTGGCTCTCATCCCTCTCCTCCTCCTATAGCAGCCTGGCTCTCGTCCCTCTCCTCCTCCTCCTGGCTCGGGGCCGTGGGCTGTGGGCTGTGGTCGTCACACGGCTTTACGTGACGCTCCAACCAAATTATTACACCGGACATTTAGAGAGAAACCACAATCAATCGTATAGTGAGGATGCATTAGGTCGGTGCAGTTTTTCTTTCCGTTTGATTTAGTGGTGTGTGCATGCATGTGTGTGTGTGTGCTTGTTTGCATATGTGCTTGTGTGTGTCCGTGTCTGTGTGTGTGTGTACGCATGTTGTGTGTTTGCACGTGTATGGTATTTGTTCAGCCGATTAAATACCTCGTAGCGCCACGGATCACACTAGCTGACTGTTTGCCTCCCGATCCCAAGTTAATTATTATCACCAGTGTTTGGGGTCTTCGACACACGCGGATAAGGATCTCACCGGGGTGCTTAGCATGTAAACAACCCCCCGCCCCCCCGCCCCCCCCCCCCCCCTCGGCACACACACACGCCAAGTGAGACGGGTTTTTCCCTCCCCTGGTGGAATTGGTTCGTCGCTACCGTCTCCCATCATATCATTAGTGGGGGGAAAATGTGTCCAGATCCTGCGTAGAGATTATGTCGTTTCCACCTGCCTCGGGGGGAAAATGAGCCCATCTGTGGGAGCCGCGGCCTGGAGAACCAAACAACATCTGTGGTCCCCGCTATACCCCCGACACTCTCCCTATACGTACCCTGACACTCGCTCTATATGTACCCAGACACTCTCGCTATACGTACCCAGACACTCTCACTATACGTACCCCGACACTCTCACTATACGTACCCAGACACTCTCCCTATACGTACCCCGACACTCTCACTATACGTAACCCGACACTCTCACTATACGTACCCAGACACTCTCACTATACGTACCCAGACACTCCCCCTATACGTACCCTGACACTCTCACTATACGTACCCTGACACTCTCCCTATACGTACCCCGACACTCTCCCTATACGTACCCTGACACTCTCACTATACGTACCCCGACACTCTCCCTATACGTACCCTGACACTCTCACTATACGTACCCCGACACTCTCACTATACGTACCCTGACACTCTCCCTATACGTACCCCGACACTCTCCCTATACGTACCCTGACACTCTCACTATACGTACCCTGACACTCTCCCTATACGTACCCGACACTCTCCCTATACGTACCCTGACACTCTCACTATACGTACCAGACACTCTCCCTATACGTACCCTGACACTCTCCCTATACGTACCCCGACACTCTCGCTATACGTACCCTGACACTCTCACTATACGTACCCCGACACTCTCCCTATACGTACCCTGACACTCTCCCTATACGTACCCCGACACTCTCGCTATACGTACCCCGACACTCTCCCTATACGTACCCTGACACTCTCCCTATACGTACCCCGACACTCTCGCTATACGTACCCCGACACTCTCCCTATACGTACCCTGACACTCTCCCTATACGTACCCCGACACTCTCCCTATACGTACCCCGACACTCTCCCTATACGTACCCTGACACTCTCCCTATACGTACCCCGACACTCTCGCTATACGTACCCCGACACTCTCACTATACGTACCAGACACTCTCGCTATACGTACCCCGACACTCTCACTATACGTACCCTGACACTCTCCCTATACGTACCCCGACACTCTCGCTATACGTACCCCGACACTCTCACTATACGTACCAGACACTCTCGCTATACGTACCCCGACACTCTCCCTATACGTACCCCGACACTCTCCCTATACGTACCCTGACACTCTCCCTATACGTACCCCGACACTCTCGCTATACGTACCCCGACACTCTCACTATACGTACCAGACACTCTCGCTATACGTACCCCGACACTCTCACTATACGTACCCTGACACTCTCCCTATACGTACCCCGACACTCTCGCTATACGTACCCCGACACTCTCACTATACGTACCAGACACTCTCGCTATACGTACCCCGACACTCTCACTATACGTACCCTGACACTCTCCCTATACGTACCCAGCCACTCTCACTATACGTACCCCGACACTCTCGCTATACGTACCCAGACACTCTCCCTATACGTACCCCGACACTTTCCCCATACGTACCCTGACACTCTCCCTATACGTACCCAGACACTCTCGCTATACGTACCCTGACACTCTCACTATACGTACCCCGACACTCTCCCTATACGTACCCAGACACTCTCGCTATACGTACCCTGACACTCTCCCTATACGTACCCCGACACTCTCCCTATACGTACCCCGACACTCTCACTATACGTACCCCGACACTCTCACTATACGTACCCAGACACTCTCGCTATACGTACCCCGACACTCTCCCTATACGTACCCCGACACTCTCCCTATACGTACCCTGACACTCTCGCTATACGTACCCCGACACTCTCTCTATACGTACCCCGACACTCTCACTATACGTACCCCGACACTCTCCCTATACATACCCCGACACTCTCCCTATACGTACCCAGACACTCTCCCTATACGTACCCAGACACTCTCACTATACGTACCCCGACACTCTCCCTATACGTACCCTGACACTCTCACTATACGTACCCTGACACTCTCGCTATACGTACCCCGACACTCTCTCTATACGTACCCCGACACTCTCACTATACGTACCCCGACACTCTCACTATACGTACCAGACACTCTCGCTATACGTACCCCGACACTCTCACTATACGTACCCTGACACTCTCCCTATACGTACCCCGACACTCTCGCTATACGTACCCCGACACTCTCACTATACGTACCAGACACTCTCGCTATACGTACCCCGACACTCTCACTATACGTACCCTGACACTCTCCCTATACGTACCCAGCCACTCTCACTATACGTACCCCGACACTCTCGCTATACGTACCCAGACACTCTCCCTATACGTACCCCGACACTTTCCCCATACGTACCCTGACACTCTCCCTATACGTACCCAGACACTCTCGCTATACGTACCCTGACACTCTCACTATACGTACCCCGACACTCTCCCTATACGTACCCAGACACTCTCGCTATACGTACCCTGACACTCTCCCTATACGTACCCCGACACTCTCCCTATACGTACCCCGACACTCTCACTATACGTACCCCGACACTCTCACTATACGTACCCAGACACTCTCGCTATACGTACCCCGACACTCTCCCTATACGTACCCCGACACTCTCCCTATACGTACCCTGACACTCTCGCTATACGTACCCCGACACTCTCTCTATACGTACTCCGACACTCTCACTATACGTACCCCGACACTCTCCCTATACATACCCCGACACTCTCCCTATACGTACCCAGACACTCTCCCTATACGTACCCAGACACTCTCACTATACGTACCCCGACACTCTCCCTATACGTACCCTGACACTCTCACTATACGTACCCTGACACTCTCGCTATACGTACCCCGACACTCTCTCTATACGTACCCCGACACTCTCACTATACGTACCCCGACACTCTCACTATACGTACCCAGACACTCTCACTATACGTACCCTGACCCTCTCACTATACGTACCCCGACACTCCCCCTATACGTACCCTGACACTCTCGCTATACGTACCCCGACACTCTCTCTATACGTACCCCGACACTCTCACTATACGTACCCCGACACTCTCACTATACGTACCCCGACACTCTCACTATATGTTTTCAGCGTGTTTTCAGCGTGTTTTCACCGTGTTTTCACTGTGTGTGTGTGTGTGTGTGTGCGTGCGTGCCTGCTCGTGTTGTTGTTGTTGTTGTTGTTGTTGAGGTGCAGAGTTTCTGCTGCCGTCAGACTGTTGTTTTCACAGTGTTTTCACCATGTTTTCACCCTGTTTTCACCCTGTTTTCACCATGTTTTCACAGTGTTTTCACCATGTTTTCACCCTGTTTTCACCATGTTTTCACAGTGTTTTCACCCTGTTTTCACCCTGTTTTCACCCTGTTTTCACCCTGTTTTCACCATGTTTTCACAGTGTTTTCACCATGTTTTCACCCTGTTTTCACCCTGTTTTCACCCTGTTTTCACCATGTTTTCACCCTGTTTTCACCCTGTTTTCACCCTGTTTTCACCCTGTTTTCACCATGTTTTCACAGTTTTCACCATGTTTTCACCTGTTTTCACCATGTTTTCACAGTTTTCACCGTGTTTTCACCCTGTTTTCACCCTGTTTTCACCCTGTTTTCACCCTGTTTTCACCATGTTTTCACCCTGTTTTCACCATGTTTTCACAGTTTTCACCATGTTTTCACCCTGTTTTCACCATGTTTTCACAGTTTTCACCATGTTTTCACCCTGTTTTCACCATGTTTTCACAGTTTTCACCCTGTTTTCACCATGTTTTCACCATGTTTTCACCTGTTTTCACCTGTTTTCACCCTGTTTTCACCATGTTTTCACAGTTTTCACCATGTTTTCTTCACCATGTTTTCACAGTGTTTTCACCCTGTTTTCACCCTGTTTTCACCCTGTTTTCACGAATGGGAAGGCTATTCGGAATGATGACTCAGCCGCAAATTAGCAAAATGTGCACGTACCGTATGAATCCGAAGCTTAACACCTAATTTGCCCTCTCATGGCATTTAGTAACATTCCACTGGCGCAGACGGCCGCCAGATCACCCCAGT
>NW_028169984.1:284451-331951 GCF_963971535.1 Notolepis coatsorum
CTCCCCAACTTGCATCAGTGCCCAACAGCACTGTGCCCCTGAATGCCCCCCCCCCCAGTATGCTGTGCCAGTGCCATTCAAATTATTGTCATTTATTGTTAATAACTGCTGCGTTTTCAAACTCTTCAGTGGTCCTTTGTACATACATATATATTTTTTGAACTTCTATGATTCACGATGCTTTTTTTTCCTTCTTGTTTTTCTTGTTGCGGGGCGTGGGTCGGGGCCCTGGGGGCGGGGCCCTGGGGGCGGGTCGGGGGCCTGGGGGCGGGTCGGGGGCCCTGGGGGCGGGTCGGGGGCCCTGGGGCGGGGCGGGGGCCTGGGGGCGGGTCGGGCCCTGGGGGCGGGGCGGGGGCCTGGGGGCGGGTCGGGCCCTGGGGGCGGGGCCCTGGGGGCGGTCGGGGGCCCTGGGGGCGGGGCGGGGGCCTGGGGGCGGGTCGGGGGCCTGGGGGCGGGTCGGGCCCTGTCCTGGTACCGATGTGGAATGTTAAAGGGGATTTGTTGATTTTTGTTGTTTCTTTTTTCCCCCGTGTGGGTGTATTAGTTTCGGGGTTCTGAACGGGTCACGTGGGCGGTGGTGGCGGCGGCCTGCGTGTGGGTGGTGTCCCGGGTCGCCAGGACTGAGAGAGTAGTGACGGCACGGCAAGGGTTAACTTCCTTCTCCTACTCATCCTCCCAACACACACACACACACACACACACACACACACACACACACACACACACACACACACACACACTGTCCTTACTCATCCTCCCAACACACACACACACACACACACACACACACACACACACACACACACACACACACACACACACACACACACACTGTCCTTACTCATCCTCCCAACACACACACACACACACACACACACACACAACACACACACACACACACACACACACACACACACTGTCCTTACTCATCCTCCCAACACACACACACACACACACACACACACACACACACACACACACACACACACACACACACACACACACACACACACACACACACACACACACTGTTCTTACTCATCCTCCCAACACACACACACACACACACACACACACACACACACACACACACACACACACACACACACACACACACACACACACACACACACACACACACTGTTCTTACTCATCCTCCCAACACACACACACACACACACACACACACACACTCACACACTCACTATGTACAATCTCTCTGCATATCCTGATTTGTCGAGTCACTTTTTCAAGAGTAGAATTTCAGATGCCATAAATGTCGTAGCTCTCGTGTAAAATACAGATTGTATGGGAACCCATGTGTACAAATAAAGCGCGTGCTGCACACATAGAATACACACACACACACACACAACTATGACAGTGTACAGTATGGCCTAAACGGCCCCTCATACACAACAGCAACGTTGGAATACGATAACTACTGAACGCGGGGAGAGGAAGCGTATGTAATTCTCTTTTGAATGAATGCGACCTGATGCACTGTGAGCTCAATGTTATTATTATGTGGAGTGTCAACAATAATAAATGATTATATATATATATAAAAAAAAAGATTATAATTATAATATATTTAATGTAAAGTTAGTTACTATAAAAACATTACTGAGAGGACATCTGTATAACTTATATGAATGTATTGTCTTGCTATACTGGACATATCCAAATGATGCATTTTACTGTAAAGCAATAATGTGAAAAAAATGAATAAAAGAAATACTATATAAAATGTCAAAATAATTCCTGTACATTTTGTCTGAGTTATTTGGGGACGTTTAATGTGACGTGTCTCTTCTGCCTGGTGTGCTTTAACCCTTTCACTGCCACACGACAGAAGGTTAGCCCTTTGGTTGCGGAGCTAATGATGCTAATGATGGAGCATCGCCGTCGGTTGTGTGATAGTAAAGGGCTAACCTTCTGTATTGTCACAGTTGAAAGGGTTAACCGGCTGTCGTGTGGCAGTGAAAGGGTTAAGTGATCTCTCTCTGCGTATGCGTTCCATACTAATGAGGTCATGCGATGGTAAATGACTTATATCACGCCAGTTAGGGTACCTTGTCTATACTGCACCTTGTGTACACTTTTTTACTTTACTCATAGTATATATTCAGATTCCAATTCTTTATTGCCTATATTTATTGTAACATATAATATAACCAATATAGGGCCTTCAGACCGTCACGTTCACCTTTTTGATTACACTTTATTTTTCTCATATGTTTATGTTTATTAAAGGATCCCCATTAGAGACACATGAAAGAGCCTCTAGTGTTCCTGGGGTCCTGGACAAAACAAATACAATACAAATGTACAACTAAAAATACAAATTAAAATTAAACTAAACACAACAATTTATACAAAACATTCCAGTCAAAAAAATGTATAATGCACAACAGTTACACACTTGACAAGTTTGCAAGATACAGTATCTCTTAAAATTTATGTATAATAGATAAGATATTTTTCGTACTTAAACAGTTTGAGTCGTTCTTGTTTCCGCGCCATGTGCCGCAATCTTTTGTTTTTATTGTAGCCTTGCATAAAAACATTCAAAACATGAAAATGACGGCGTTTCGATACAAACAAGTCTGGTATATCATGTGTTTTGTCTGTTGTTTGGTCTATTTCCATGTTGTAATGATCGTCCTCTCGGCTCCACAGGGTCCACAGGGTTTGCTGGAGACGGGTCTTTAGATGCAGAGGCATTATAGGTAGGCCTGCTGTTGTAGTTACCATGGAAACGAGTTTCAGTCGCAGTTAGGTATACACAGTCTGGTACCCGTGACTTTTCTTCTTTATCTCGAATGTAAAAACACAGATCTCATTTAATGATGCCAAACTCTGCGGGCAAATACTGCGGCATGGTCATGCTGGACCTCCAAAAGGCTTTCGACACTGTCACTCCATTCTGATTGACGAGCTAAACGCGATTGGTTTTGATAGGATTGCATCCAGCTCACTGGGGAGAGAACAGATGGTGGAGGTAAACGGTACACTATCCCCCCCCCCCCCCCCCCCCCTCCAAGTGAGCTGTTCCACAAGGAAGCATACTAGGACTGTTACTGTTCCTAATTTATGCAAATGACATGTGACTGCAACGTGTTCCTGTTCGCGGACGACTCAGCCCTGCTGCTCTCTGACAGGGACAAGTTGCAGGTTGAAAAAGCCCTCGGCTCTGAACTTGGCAGAATCTGCACCTGGCTCGCTGATAAACTACATTACACCTGGGTAAAACGGAGTCCATTCTCTTTGGATCAAATAACAAACTCTGCAAGACCGACGGCTTCTCAGTTACAGTGGGTGACAATATTGTCACAAGGAAAGATGAAATTGCATACCTGGGTTCCATCCTAGAGGCAAATCTTTCATGTGACAAAATGGCAACCAATGTAATAAAAAAAAGTCAACCAACAAACAAGATTCTTGTACCGGATCTCCTCTCTGGTAAACAAGAATACCCTGAAGACTCTAGCAGGAGCACTCATTCAAGGGTACTACGACTATGCTTTCACCTCATGGTACCAAAGCACCTCAAAGGCACTAAAAACAAGATTACAAACATCACAAAACAAACTGGTCAGACTACTACTTGACCGTACCCCCAGAAGCCACCTCACCCCTGCCCACTTTGACAACCTAGGATGGCTTAGAGTAGACGACTGAGTACAGCAACTTGCAATGGGCCTGGTCTACAAGATGCACTACACCACTAAGATACCCATGTACATGTCGAAATACTTCCCAAAGGTCAGTGAATACCACAATCACAACACCAGAGGGAGCTCCACAAATCATGTTCAACCCAGATTTGGCTCAAACAAGGGACTAAACATGTTTAGCAATTATGCCACATCAATGTGGAACGCCCTACCCACAGCCGTAAAGGAATGTGAATCACTACCCACCTTCAAAACCGCTCTCAAAGAGCACCTACGGGACGCTGCAATTCGAAACTGGCCCCGGTAAATGTCCAACCCCCTCCAATGTTTCTTCCCCCTCAAATGTATATATTCTCTTTTAGAAACTGTCTGTAAATAAACAGTACTGTATATTTGTATGGCGTGTATGTTATAAATGTTATGATGAATTGAAAATGGGGGACCCTGATGTAAACGAGACTAACGTCTTTCTCTGGTCTGCATCCCCTTAACAATTGTGTGTATTGAGCCGTACTGTATTGTACCCATTCTGCAATCTGTTAATAAAATTTTCAATCAATCAATCCAGTCAAACGTCGGACCAACTGAATAACTGGAACTAAACCAGCTGCCTCTGAGAAACTCTTATGGTAAAATGACCATATAGGCAAATAGTGGGTTAACTCTGATATCCTGTAGTGACGGTACACAGTAACAATCCACAATATACAAAAACTATTTAAAGGTGTTGTAAGTGGTATTCTTTTGTTAAAATAAGTGTTAAATAGCTCTACCTTCTGTCAGCCATCACTGATAGTATCTGGTCAGTAACATGGGTCTCCCAGTCCCTCCGCTCTGCAGTAAACAGCCATCACTGATATAGAGTGTCTGGTCAGTAACATGGGTCTCCCAGTCCCTCCACTCTGCAGTAAACAGCCATCACTGATATAGAGTGTCTGGTCAGTAACATGGGTCTCCCAGTCCCTCCACTCTGCAGTAAACAGCCATCACTGATATAGAGTGTCTGGTCAGTAACATGGGTCTCCCAGTCCCTCCACTCTGCAGTAAACAGCCGTCACTGATATAGTGTCTGGTCAGTAACATGGGTCTCCCAGTCCCTCCGCTCTGCAGTAAACAGCCATCACTGATGTAGAGTGTCTGGTCAGTAACATGGGTCTCCCAGTCCCTCCACTCCGCAGTAAACAGAAAATACATTTCCTAGTATCCCTTCCCACTTTATCCAATCAGGATAGAGAACCATAGATATTATTTTTACTTGTTTCAAGAAATATTAAAGCCAGATTTGCTTACTGCAGTGGCAGTTTATTTTACTTGTTTCAAGCATATATTTCTTTAAAACTAGTTCTTATTTCTTATTTTTGTCAGTGTGGAGTTCTCTCTCCTGATTGGATAAAGTGGGAACGGGATACCAAACAATGTATTTTCTGTTTACTGCAGAGTGGAGGGACTGGGAGACACATGTTACTGACCAAACACTCTATATTATTTTAACAAACAAACAAAAAGACCACTTGCAGCACCTAATATACTGTATTATCTCTGAATGGTATTACTTTGTTTTCTTTAAAGATACCTTATCTAATAACCACATGTATGACTTGAATCAATCCAACAATACAGAGTTTAGGTGGGTTCATCCTCCACTACAAAGTGTAAAAGAGTTCAGAAATATAAATCAAAATGGGTTCCTGTCATTATTGGTACATTGTCACAGCTGTATGTAGTCCTACATTTATCCCAATAGGCAGGGGAATTCAAAACAAATGATTTATTGTCATTACAAAATGTGGTTTCATTCTGTTCCTCTTGTTACTTGAATCCACAATTCCGGAAATTACCAAAAGAGGGCGCTGTAGCAACAGGACTTTCTCCTCGATGTGAAGATGGTGCTTCTTTACCATAAGACAGCAGACTCCACCATGAAGCTGCAATGAATGGAAAATAGATTTTTGTACAGTGAGTCTCGCAGTGGTGGGAAGTAACCAAGTATTTTTACTCAAGTACTGTACTTAAGTACAATTTTGAGCTACTTGTACTTTATGTGAGTACATTTTAGGGAACTTTATACTTTTACTCCACTACATTTAAAACAAAAATATTGTGCTTTTTACTTAGAAGAAAAATATTTTGCATAGAAAACATGGCAAAAATGTAAGAAGATTATGTACTTTCACATTTGAAGCCTGACAACTTCAAGAGGATGTAATCAGAGCAGCATAACTGGACCACATACCACTTTAACACAACCTTTAATCTTAGCTGTTACCTGGAAAAGGTCTTCAGATTAAAGGTTGTGTTAAAGTGGTATGTGGTCCAGTTATGCGGCTCTGATTAAAGGTTATGTTAAAGTGGTATGTGGTCCAATTATGCTGCTCTGATTAAAGGTTATGTTAAAGTGGTATGTGGTGCAGTTATGCGGCTCTGATTAAAGGTTATGTTAAAGTGGTATGTGGTCCAGTTATCCTGCTCTGATTAAAGGTCATGTTAAAGTGGTATGTGGTCCAGTTATGCTGCTCTGATTAAAGGTTATGTTAAAGTGGTACATGGTCCAGTTATGCTGCTCTGATTAAAGGTTATGTTAAAGTGGTACCTGGTCCAGTTATGCTGCTCTGATTAAAGATTGTGTTAAAGTGGTGTGTGGTTCAGTTATGCTGCTCTGATTAAAGGTTATGTTAAAGTGGTACGTGGTCCAGTTATGCTGCTCTGATTAAAGGTTATGTTAAAGTGGTACGTGGTCCAGTTATGCTGCTCTGATTAAAGGTTGTGTTAAAGTGGTACGTGGTCCAGTTATGCTGCTCTGATTACGTCCTCTTGAAGTTGTCCGGCTTCAAATGTGAAAGTACATAATCTTCATACATTTTTGCCATGTTTTCTAGTAAAAAGCACAATATTTTCTTTGAAATGTAGTGGAGTAAAAGTATAAAGTTCCCTGAAATGAAAATACAGTAAGATTTTGATTGTTTGGAATGAGAACCATGTACACTCAAAACAAGTAATATTTTGTGGAATGAGCATGTAATTTAATGCTGGCGTCAAAACAGTCCTCACTATTATGGGCCATAATATAATGACGATGTTTATGCAGTTAAAACTGCAGTAGGCAACTTCTGAGAAATCGGCTCACAGACGTCACACACCAGTGTCGGTGCATTCTCTGCAACATCCGGTCATTTAGTGTTGGTGTCAATTTGGAAGGTAAAATAATTGGAATGTTAAAGGAACACGCCAACATTTTGGGAAATTAGCTTAATGTCTTCTCCAGAGAGAGACAAGAAGATGGATACCAGTTACCTCTCTGTGTGTTCAGTAGAAAGCTATCTGGCTGCATGTTAGCCTAGCTTAGCACAATGAATGGAAGCGGACAGTGCCGGTTAGCCTAGGCATTCCATTGTCCAACTAACGCCTCTCCCGAAGGCTAACTGGCACGCTGTTAATGTTGGCGTGTTCCTTTAACAAAACATAAAATCCTTTGGCGAAACACAACAGGGAGGTGTAGTCTGACGTCACTTTGGACCGCCCGCGAGGTCCACCCGTTTAGGAATGTATCATTGGGAAAATGGATTATCGGCTATTGTAACAATTCTGCCGCATGGAAATTGAAAAGATTTACATTTTGCACAAAATGAGTTCCCTTCTATCACTAACATTATTGCTTAAGCATTTTTGGTTGAAATAAAATTCGGCGATTTTTTTTTATGATTAATTGCGAATATTTTCATGTTGAGCTATAGATTGTGGACGAATACGCACAGAAAGGTACACCATGCAAATGTTAATGCTTTATTTGTTTTAAACGAGACGATTTAGAAATGGGCAATGGGGAAATACATTGCGTTGGACAGAGGGTGGAACACGAAAAACGGCAATGACGTCACCACTACACCTCCCTATTTCTCCATTAACCCCACATGCAGTATCAAGGACAACATGACTGGTAAACAAGAGACGAACACTCTCACTATTATGGGCCATAATGTAATGACCGTTTATGCAGTTAATGCTGCAGTAGGCAATTTTTTTTTAAACAATATGTTTATTTTTTATTTTTTTTTGTTTTACAGCATCAGTTCAACAGTTCAACAACCATACAAAAGGAAATGCTGCCAACTGCCCCCCCTCCCCGAGTTACAGAAAAATAGATACAAAATAAACCACCCCCCCCTTAAAATAAAAATAAAAAATCATTATAAACAAAAAGAAAACCTCTAGGCCAGACCCCCCCTCCCCTCCCCCAGACTAGGACCTCAACAAATTCAGTTTTTTTTTTTACACATTTTGAGAATTTAGTAAACCCAGTTACACCCGTCTAACAGGTGCCCATACTTCTATACCAAACAAATAAATATCTAACGTTACATCTTTTCTCTTCAAAGAGCAACTAATAACATCTACAGTATCATTCATTGCAATATATACCCATCAGAAAGACAAAAGGGAGCTTCAATAATAGCCTACATCGTCAACCTACTATATGTAATCTGTTCTAAGTATTGCCTAAACCCAGCCCAGCATTTATCAAAGAGATGTGGTTTTTTCTTAAGATTGAACATTATTTTCTCTGATGTACGAAGAGATTTCACTAAGCCACATAGACATGGGGGGGGATTCAGCACTTTTCCACAGCATGGCAATACACTTG
Source organism: Notolepis coatsorum (assembly GCF_963971535.1). NCBI lineage: Eukaryota > Metazoa > Chordata > Actinopteri > Aulopiformes > Paralepididae > Notolepis > Notolepis coatsorum. The sequence goes on from NW_028169984.1 coordinate 292,771, forward strand.
TTCCCTGCAATCATGGCCAATTTAATGATCCGCACCTTGCCTCTCTTATCTGGAGAAAGGTCAGACATGTCTCCTAACAGTATAGGCAACTTCTGAGAAATGAGCAAGAGTATAAGTTTACCTGCCCAGCAGAAATAGAGCTGGGCTCTGCATCACTTTTCAAGCCCACGCACACAAAGGTTTTCCACAGACTCCCAGAGACACCAGTAGCTTTAAGCTGAAGGAAAGTTGGCACCTTTTGATGATGATCTTAGTTTTCTGACGTGACCCCAGGAACACCTCTTGGCACGCCCCCAAAACATCCGATTGGTTATCGATGCAGGCCTGCAGGGGGCTGTTGTTTTTGTCGGCCAATCAGATGTTTTTGGTGTGCCATGCGGTGTTCAGTTCAGTTCAGTTCATTTCTTTTTTAATTTCGAGTTTTGGACATACATAACAACGGTCATTCCATAAATCGCCAAAGTTTTACCAGCTGCTATTGCAGCATTGTCCAATTGTCCGAAAAGGGCTGAAGGGAGAAGCACTAGGCTTGTCGGGCTCTACCCCTGAAGACTTACTGTTCCCGGGGCTCACATCTGAAAACTAAGACCACCATTGCGTTCCTTGTCAAAAGGAACACACAATTGTGCCATCATGTACCAACTGCCAATCTAGATTAAAAATAGCATTTTTCTACATAAAACCGAAGCTTGTAACAGATATTTACTTGAGTAAAATCATGGAATTAATGTAAAATCAACACAAAGAAAGTATATTTAGATTCAAAGACTATTTTAATAGATTTCTTTGAATACAGTTTTTCTCTTGTGAAATACAAATGTTCAACAAAACCATCAACATTGACTCGGCTAGACCTCTTTCTTATATCCGCGGCGCTAAGATTGAAGATTTTTCACTCCATAGATTAATCTAGATTAATTTATTTTAATGCTTTAAATAATTTAAATTAATCTCCAGAGTTACAGTAAAGCATTCATTTTGACAGCCCTAATTTTAATATAAGACAGAAAAACTTGGCAAAGATGGCAAGATACAACGTCAGGAGAGCAGTAATAGAGGCAAAACGGCGTTACAGGGATAAAGTTGAACTTCAGTTTGAACAGGCTGACTCTAGAGGCATGTGGCAGGGCCTCAGAACAATGACAGACTACAAAGGAACCCCCCTCAAACTGAACAGTGACATCTCCTTAGCAAATGATCTCAACTCCTTCTATGCGAGGTTTGAGGCTGTGAATAACAACACCAGCCTACAAACCACGGCAATGGGGGGGGGGGGTCTGCTGATGGAGACTCAGTGTTCAGGGTAACAGAGCATGAGGTGAGACGGATCTTTAAAAAAGTGGATATCAGGAAGGCAGCAGGACCGGACGGCATCCCCGGCCGCGTCCTAAAAGTCTGTGCCGACCAACTGGCCCCGGTATTCACTGACATCTTCAACCTGTCCTTGGAACAGGCCGTCATCCCCACCTGTCTGAAGAAGTCCACCATCATCCCTGTACCCAAAAAATCTACGCCCGCTTGCCTCAACGACTACCGCCCTGTAGCCCTCACCTCCATAGCCATGAAGTGCTTTGAGAAGCTAGTGAAGGGCTACATCTGTTCCTCCCTCCCCATCAACCTGGACCCTCTGCAATTTGCATATCGCCCCAACAGGTCCACGGAGGACGCCATAGCCCATGTGCTGCACACAGCAGCATCACATCTGGACAAGAGGCAGGGGAACTATGTGAGAATGCTGTTCATCGACTACAGCTCAGCATTCAATACCATAGTCCCCTCCAAACTCATAGCCAAGCTCAGGGACCTGGGCTTGAACTATGACCTGTGCCAGTGGGTCCTGGACTTCCTGACGGGCAGACCCCAGGTGGTAAGAGCCGGCAACTGCACCTCCTCATCCATCACGCTCAACATAGGGGCCCCCCAGGGCTGTGTTCTGAGCCCCCTCCTCTACTCCCTGTACACACATGACTGCGTAGCACAGCGGAACAACAACACCATCATCAAATTTGCTGATGACACAGTAGTGGTGGGCCTGATCTCTGCCAACGACGAAAGGGCCTACCTGGAAGAGGTAGAGAACCTGTCACAGTGGTGTCAGGAGAACTGCCTCTCCCTGAACGTCAGCAAAACAAAAGAGATGATTGTGGACTTCAGGAGGTCGGGGGTCAAGGACTACAGCCCCCTCAGCATCGACGGGGCACCAGTTGAGAGAGTGAACAGTTTCAAGTACCTCGGAGCCCACATATCCGAGGACTTGACATGGACCACACACATTGACAGTGTTGTGAAGAAGGCACGACAACGCCTCTACTTCCTCAGGCGCCTAAGGAAGTTCCAAGTCAGTCAGAAGATCCTTAGGAACTTCTACTCATGTACAATAGAGAGCATCCTGACCGGCAACATCACCTCCTGGTTTGGGAATAGCACTGCACAAGACCGTAGCAGACTACAAAGAGTGACACGTTCAGCCGAACGCACAATTAGAGGGGGGCTTCCCACCCTCCAGAACATTTACAACAAGCGGTGCAAGGGGAAGGCTAAGAGAATTATTAAGGACTCGAGCCACCCGAACAACTGCCTCTTTGAACTGCTGCCGTCAGGCAAGCGATACCGGAGTCTTATGGCGAGCACAGAAAGACTCAGAAGGAGCTTCTATCCCCAGGCCATCAGGCTGCTAAACGAACAATAATCGCTAAACGAACAATAATCACTATGCAACAACCATCAAATGCACACAGCACACACACCCACACGCACACACTCACTCAAACAAACAACACACTGCAGCACCCACTCTCCACACTTTAGATCACACAAACACACTTACACTTTATATTTATTGATAAAGGATTTGCACTACAACTCGTACACCTACTGTGAATTGTACCTAAACTGCACCTCGTCCATTTATGCCTTGCACTATATAGTATTGTATATTAGTACACTGCACAGTATTGTATATTGTATGGTAACTACGTCTACGAACATTGTACATATGTCTAAACTGAACACTGTGACCTCTTTTTTTACTTCTAATTTTTACTATGTTTTTATTTCATACTTATCTTGTCATGCACAGTCTCTGGAGCGCAACAGTAAGAAGCATTTTGTACAAAAGTATTCTGTACTTCTGTATGACAACTATTAAAGAAACTTGAAACTTGAAACTTGAACTTAAAATATGCTGCAGTTTGGTTTAGGCAGAAGATGAAGGTGGATCTTGTTTGCTCTGCAGGAACGCCGCCGATGCTCTGCGACGCTGCGACAGAGAGCTCCACCCGCCACAGTGTGAAGGACGCGAGGCCACCTGCAGCGGGTCTCCTCAGAACCATCCACGCTGTCCTTGATGTTCTGAAACGGCACAAATTGTATGCCAAAGAAAAACCCCACATAATCTTTTCTGTTAAAGGTGAAACACAAACGAACTGTCGAGATGTGGCTATAGTAAGTGGTAAATGGTGCATTTATACAACAGCTTTTATCCAAAGCGCTTTACAAAATGGGGCTTCAAAGTACCTTATAGAGCAGGGGTCTCAAACTCAATTTACCTGGGGGCCGCTGCTGGAGGTAGAGTCTGGGTGAGGCTGGGCCGCATCAAATATTCCACACAAAAAGGGTTTCAAGTATTTATTTAAATTTTTATGGAAATGTATGGTTGAAACATGCAAACGTTCAAACGCACACACACTAATAAGCATTGGAGGCTTTTAACCAGGGCCGGACTGGGGAAATCATTCAGGCCAGGAAATATAGTGCGAAATATAGCCCCAGTCAGGCCACTTTTTAAGCGGGGGGTCCCCCACCAGGAGATTTTGTGTTACAAAGACTTAATTTCCTGCATTCTGGTGCAGGAATTGTTTTATTTGTACCCTTTAAATGCCAGTGTTTGTGATGACATGACTGGATTTTTTATTTTTTTTTAATCTTTTTTTGGGATTTTTTATTTGTTTTTTTTATCATCTGGGGGGCCGCAAAATATCATCCAGCGGGCCGCAATTGGCCCGCGGGCCGTGAGTTTGAGACCCCTGTTATAGAGGTTAGTGGTAACGTCAGTCTATCCCAGCTGGTTACTGAGGCCACCAGACCAAATCCTAATAATTACTCACAGTCTACCCTTATTGATTAGATCTTTGCTAATACATGTGATAGGATTTCTGCTTGTGGGGGGATTTCTGCTTTGACCTGGGCATAAGTGACCCTTTCCCTACGTCTTGTGTAAGAAGCACATGATTGGTGAACATGAGGTCACATCAGTGTTGTAGGACTCGAGTCCAGGACTGACTCTCAGGACTCGTGACTCGACTTGGACTTGAGCATTGATGACTCGGACTTGGACTCGAGCATTGACTGTATTCGGACTCGGAAGGTGCAGATGAGGACTCAGACTTGTTAATTGATAAATACAGTTATAATTTTTTTTGTAATAGGCCCTAATCATTTGGCATAAGATATTGATGGCTACAGGGACGTGCACAGGACTTTAGAGGGGCAGGTGCTCAAAGGCTGAAAAGGGCACTGGGCCTGTGCTATTTTTGGGGGCCCTTTTTGGGCGGGGAGGGGCCTTTTTATGCTTTTTGGGGGGTTTTGGTGATCAAATATTGAATATTGAACTATAATAATCAGTGCAGGAGCTCACTTATCCTTGAAAGACACTTTTATCACTGACTTAAAAGGCCCATACATCTCCATAAATGTTCAGGGCGGAGGGAATAAGTGCTTACCCTACAGACCCCAAGTCTGTTAGGACAGCAGACTCGGTTGGCACTGCTCAAAACGTACCTTTTTAAAATAGCTTTTAAATGAATTATTATCTTTATTTCATTGTCTTATTTTTCTTTATTTCTATACATTTTACTTAAATATTTTATTATAATTTGTATCATTGTTTTATGTAGTTTTTTTTGTCATTTTATTTGTTCTTTAATGGCAACATATTATTTAAATGATTCAAATGGAACTCAAACATGTTCCGTTGTGATGTCACCGTATGATGTCATAATCAAACATTCTAGAACATTTGTGATGTCACAGTATGATGTTGTGGTGTCACATTAAGGGAGTCTCTCACTCCAGAGTTGAAGGGTCACAGGGGAGGAGATATAGGGGAGTGGTAGGTGTGTGTACGGGGGTGATTCTGTGAATGAATAAAGTAGGAAGTAACTGAAGGACCTGTCACGCGCATTATTGTATCGCCTCTTCCTTCAACTTCCCACATTGGTGACCCTGACGTGATCTGGGGCCCTCTGTCCGAAGTTAGATCCGCAGGGGTACCGAAACGGGCCACCCAGGTGGAGATGAACGCCCGAGCCACGTCCGCCGATGTAGTGGATGACAGGGGCACAGCCTCCGGTCTCCGGGCGGCTCTTACGGACAGTAATTGGGTCGACTGTTTGCCGTGGGTCATGCTAGGCCTGCGCTCGGCCCCAAAGGAGGATCTGCAGTCATCTTCGGCTGAGCTCGTGTTGGGTCAGCCGCTGAGAGTCCCTGGGGAGTTCCTCCCAGGTGCCACAGCCCCCTGGTCAGCTGCGACTCATCGCTTGGCCATCCGAGACGCCGCCAGCACTTTCGCTCCCGTGCCCGCACATCACTGTTTTCCCCTGTCCTACATGCCCAAGGACTTGATGTCAGCCCCGTACGTGTTCATCCGCCGCGATGCCCACCGATCTCCACTCCAGGCTCCATACGATGGGCCCTTCCGGGTCCTGGAAGCGGGACCCAAGAGCTTTATGGTGGACAGAGGGGGGCTTCAGGAGCGGATATCGGTGGACCGTTTGAAGCCTGCACACGTGGCCCCGGACGGGCCGGTGGAGCTGGCTCAGCCCCGACGGCGCGGCCGTCCACCCAACCCCACTCCTGCCGCAAGTTTGCGGCCCGTGTCTGCCTCTACCCCGGCAGCAGCCCCGGACTCTCCCCCAGTCCAGCCTCGCCGCCGGCTCGTGCCCTTCCCCCTTCCCCCCTGACGGTTAAGCGCAGTCGTTATGGTCGGGTAGTCAGGCCTCCTACGAGGGGCTGAGTACTTTGGGGTGTTTTTTGTATGGGTTTGGGTTGCAGGGTATGTCTACTCTGGGTGTTCGGGGGGGGGGCCTGTGTGGTGTCACATTAAGGGAGTCTCTCACTCCAGAGTTGAAGGGTCACAGGGGAGGAGATATAGGGGAGTGGGAGGTGTGTGTACGGGGGTGATTCTGTGAATGAATAAAGTAGGAAGTCACTGAAGGACCTGTCACGCGCATTATTGTATCGCCTCTTCCTTCAACTTCCCACAATGTCATAATAGAACATTCTAGAACATTTGTGATGTCACAGTATGATGTCATAATCAAACATTCTAGAACATTTGTGATGTCACAGTATGATGTCATAATCAAACATTCTAGGCTCTGAGTGCAGGTGGGTCTAAAGCTCGCCCTGATCTCATTCAGGAAATAATGTTGGTTTTATATAGGATTGTGAAGGCAGGCTGGTCAGTGGAGTTTTGTTGGGTCCCGGGGCACGCTGGGATTGCGGGGAATGAGATGGCTGACTCCCTTGCCAAACAGAGCCTGGGAAGGGAGGAAGAGATAGGTATTTCAATGGGAAGAGTAGAACTCAGAGATAAGATAAAGAAAGGAGTTGAGGCTGAGTGGCAGGATGAGTGGGAAAGGGGGACCAAGGGAAGGCACTATTTCTCTCTGCAGCCTCGGGTCAAGATCAAGGTGGAGGGATATGGGTCAAGGAGTGATAGGGTGAAGATGTGTAGACTGAGGCTGGGACACTGTGGGTTGAACAGTAGCTTGTGCATTGTGGGCAAACATCCAGATGGGGTGTGTGAATGTGGAGAGACTGAAACTGTCGGGCATGTCTTCCTAAAATGTGAAAGGTATAGGAAAGAGAGGGAAATCTTTTATAAAAGTCTGGTAGAGCTGGGAGTCTCTTCCTTCTCTCTTAAATCATTCTTTGGCATGGATAATGAGAACCACCAGTTGATCACAGAGGCAGTGCTGACATTTCTGCATGCTTCAGAGTTGTACCAGAGGATATAGCGTTAGTGTATGTATTAGTATTGGTCAGGCAAGAGGAGCAGAGAAGAAGGAGTAAGTGTGAGTTGAAGAGGCCTAAAGATGGCACACCACTAGTGTAGTATAAGAACTGAGGAGTGTGGCAACCCCAAGCCACCCCTGGGCTTGGTGATTGATGGGCGCTATGTGGCGACCCAATGGCTGGGCGCTGCCCATGTTTGGGCGTCCGCTTCCGGACGCACCTGTCACTAAATACCCATCAGAGTGATTACCTGATTAGCGAATCACGGCGCGGTGCGCCTGTTGGAGAGGGGGGACTTAATGGAGCCGAGGAGCCTCCTCTCAGTCCCCCGTAGCAGCGCAAGGCAAAAGGCCACAGAGCGGAGACGCCGCCCGGCCGACAGCAAACCGTTATTATTTGACTAAGAAAATAAAGAGTATGATTTTGGGAACTGCAACCTGTCTGTGTGTTGTTTATTCTGCCACCCCTACACCTGGAATTGCCACAGTGGTGGAGAAAGCGGGCATAGTCTACTGGCAATCAGGGGTGCAGAATAAACAACAATAGACTTTATCAGAATAGAATAAAAGAAAAAAATATATATATAAATTTAATAACGGAAAAAACATGGACGCGCTGGTGCAGCAGCTTGTACAGGCGAGCATGGAACAACAGACCCGGCACGAAGAGGCCCTGCACGAACAGAGGAAACAGACGGGGATGATCCACGCGAAGCTCCAGCGGATGGCCGCTCACCGGCAGGAGGAAGGGGCCGCCGGGACGCGGCCTAACCCCGGGCGCTTCATCCCCAAGCTGACGGAGCAGGAGGATATAGAAGCCTATCTCCTGGCGTTTGAGCGCACCGCCGGCCGGGAGGGCTGGCCCGAAGACGACTGGGGGGGACTGCTGGCCCCCTTCCTGTCGGGTAATGCACAAAAGGCCTACCAGGACCTGCCACCGGAGCAAGCCGGGAACTACACTCGGCTAAAGCAGGAAATTCTGTCCCGGTACGGCCATAGTCTGCAGTCCCGCGCGCAGCGGTTCCATGACTGGGTGTATGACGCACAGGCCTCCCCGCGCTCCCAGATGCACGACCTGGTCCGCACAAGCCGAGCCTGGCTAATGACTGACCCCGGAGGGCCCACGGTTTTGGAACGGATTGTTATGGACCGCTTTGTCAGAGCCCTCCCCTATGACTCGAAGAAGCAGGCGAGTCAAGCGGACCCTTGCTCCGTGGAGCAGCTGGTGAATATTGTGGAGGCCCACCAGGTAACGCGGGAGTTACTCAAAGGGGGGCGAGGGGAAAAGCCAGAGCGGCCGAGAACAAGGAGGGGTCCCGACGAGCCCAGCCCAAGGGGCCGGGTAGGGAACGCAGGTGAGCCCGAACTACCCCGAAGAAGACCGCTGTTCGACCAGGACCAAAGACGCTGCTACAACTGCGGCGAGCCCGGGCATCTCTCATGGAACTGCCCAGGCCGGGATGTGTCCATGCCATCGGCGGCAGCTTCAGACCCCCGCGGAAAGACGTGCAACTATGGCCTGTTGGGCCCATAAGGAAACATCGGCGACACTTTTACCCGTGCGCGTCAACGACAAAGATGCCGTAGCGCTCCTGGACTCGGGTAGTGCCATAACGCTGGTTCAGCCCCATTTGGCACACTGCGACGCAGAGGCTCCGCAAGTGTCAGTGTCCTGTGTGCACGGGGACACAAAGTTGTATCCTACAGCGCCGATCACCCTGACAACCACCAAGGGGGTCTGCTCGATGACAGCCGGCGTCATACCTAACCTGCCGGTAGCGCTGCTGATTGGTCGAGACTGCCCCCTGTATCGCCAGCTGTGCTCAGCCGTCATCTCCCCGCGCACCCCACCCTCTACGGGTAAACCGAGGAAGAAGAAAGGGTTACGTCAGCCGAAGGTGTGTGCTCTGAACGTAACGGGGAGTGAGACTGAGACGGCCTCAGATGTAGGTGACGACGCGCCGGAACCCCTGGATATACTGGGGAGTGAGACAGAGACGGCATCAGGTGTGGGTGACGACGCGCCAGCGCCCCAAGCGGGCCCCGAGACGGATAACAGTGACGAGGACCCCTTTGCGGAGTTCCCCCAGGCGGACGAGGTGGGGAGGGACCTGGCGGGTCAGTTCGGAACGGCCCAGCTGGAAGACCCAAACCTAACGCAGGCCCGGGCGAATATCAAGACCATAGATGGAAATCCCGTGGAGGGGGTGAGTAACCTGCCATATCCTCACTTTGCAATAAAAAGACAATTGCTGTACCAAGTTGTAAAAAAGAATGATGAGGTTAGGGATCTATTGCTGGTACCGAAGTTCTTTATTCCCACTGTACTCCAGCTGGCGCATTCACATATCCTCGGAGCGCACCTGGGCGTGGACAAAACCATGGAGCGCATAAGGGCGCGTTTCCATTGGCCGGGCATGAAGAGAGCGGTAGAGGACTATTGCCGGAGCTGCCCAGAGTGTCAACGCGCAGCACCAAAGGTACAATATAAAAGTCCTCTGATCCCGCTGCCCATCATTGAGACCCCATTCTCAAGAATTGCCCTCGACGTAGTGGGCCCTCTAGTTAAATCGTCCCGAGGCCACCAGTATATACTGGTAATCATAGATTATGCTACCCGTTACCCCGAAGCCATCCCGTTACGCACGGTGACGGCCAAAATTGTGGCACGGGAGCTCTTTCATTTGTTTAGTCGGGTGGGAATTGCCGACTCTATTCTCACGGATCAGGGCTCGTGCTTTATGTCGCGGGTCATGAAAGAAATGTGCAAACTAATGAAAGTGGAACAGCTACGAACCTCCATATACCATCCACAGACGGATGGACTGTGCGAGCGCTTTAACAAGACCCTGAAAAGCATGCTAAGGAAGGTGATGGAGAAGGATGGGAAGAATTGGGATCAGTTGTTGCCCTTTCTGATGTTCTCTGTGCGTGAGGTCCCACAGGCCTCCACTGGCTTCTCGCCATTTGAGCTGCTCTACGCCCGCAAGCCGCGGGGTCTCCTGGACATCGCAAAGGAGATTTGGGAGGAACAGCCGTCGCCCCACCGGTCTCTCATAGAGCATGTGCAGGTAATGAGAGACAGGATGAAGGCGCTCTGGCCAGTGGTGAGAGAACACATGCAACAGGCCCAAGACGCACAGAAGCGCATTTATGACCGGGGCGCACAGCCACGGGAGTTTAATGTGGGGGACCGAGTCCTAGTACTGGTACCGACAGCAGAGTGCAAATTCCTAGCCAAATGGCAGGGACCCTACGACATAATCGAGAAAGTGGGTCCCGTCAACTACAAGGTCCACCAGCCCGACCGTAGGAAGCATCGACAGTTATACCATGTTAACCTGTTGAAGAAATGGCATGCCCGGGATGTGTTGCTCTCGCCCCCCCCTCTTCCCCCTTTTGCGCAGCAGGTGGCAGAGGCGGCCGATGTTCCCATCGGGGAACAGTTGTCCCCGACCCAACGGCAGGAGCTTCGGGAGCTGGTCCAACAGAACCGGGACGTGTTCTCGGCCACGCCGGGCCGCACCACATTGGCCCAGCACCACATCATTACCAGCCCGGGAGACAAGGTAAAGCTGAAGCCCTATCGTATCCCAGAGGCAAAAAGAGAGGCAGTCAGAAGAGAAGTGCGGGTCATGCTGGAGATGGGAGTAATTGAGGAGTCTCATAGCGGGTGGTCCAGTCCTATTGTTTTAGTGCCAAAACCCGACTCAACAACCAGGTTCTGTAATGATTTCAGGAAGCTTAATGAAATTTCAAAGTTTGACGCCTATCCCATGCCTAGAGTGGATGAGCTCATTGACAGACTGGGCCTGGCCAGATTTATCACGACACTAGACCTAACAAAGGGTTATTGGCAAGTCCCTCTGGCCCCCGCCTCAAGGGAGAAGACGGCTTTCTCCACCCCAGATGGGCTGTTCCATTATAAAGTTCTCCCGTTTGGCCTGCATGGGGCGCCATCTACCTTTCAGAGGCTGATGGACAGAGTACTACGGCCCCATCGGGAGTATGCAGCCGCATATCTCGATGACATTATCATCCACTCGTCAGATTGGGACACCCACCTCCAAAAGGTGAGAGCGGTGTTGGGGGCCCTCCGGGAGGCGGGTCTCACCGCCAACCCAAAGAAATGCAGGCTGGGATTAGAAGAGGCAGAGTACCTGGGGTTCACAATAGGCCGGGGCAATGTGAAACCGCAGAAGAGGAAGATTGATGCAATAAGGGAGTGGCCTCGCCCTTTAACCAAGAAGCAGGTCAGGACATTTAATGGGCTGGCGAGCTATTATAGGAGGTTTATCCCTAACTTTGCTGCTCGCGCTGCTCCCCTCACAGATCTGACCCAGGCGCGGCGGCCGTTCACGGTGAAGTGGACACCGGAGGCGGAGGCGGCGTTCGAGGACCTCAAGACTGCCCTCTGTTCGGGACCGGTGCTGATCTCCCCGAACTTCGACAAGGAGATGACGGTACAAACAGACGCATCAGAGGTGGGACTGGGAGCGGTCCTCTCCCAGCAACTGGAGGGTGAGGAACATCCGATTTTATATGTGAGCAGGAAGCTGCTGCCACACGAGCGCAACTATTCTGCGGTGGAGCGCGAAGGTCTGGCAATTAAGTGGGCACTGGAGACGCTCCGCTATTATCTGCTGGGGAGGCGTTTCACGCTGGTGACGGATCACGCCCCCCTAGTCTGGATGGCCAAGACAAAGGGGACCAATGCCAGGGTGACTCGATGGTTTCTGGAGTTACAGTCATTTAACTTTTCTGTCATTCACAGGTCAGGGGTGGCGCATGGCAACGCAGACGCCCTCTCCAGGAAGGATGCCTGTTGGGCGTCGGACGCTCTTCCCCGACGGTCGGAGCTGGAGGGGGGGTACTGTGGCAACCCCAAGCCACCCCTGGGCTTGGTGATTGATGGGCGCTATGTGGCGACCCAATGGCTGGGCGCTGCCCATGTTTGGGCGTCCGCTTCCGGACGCACCTGTCACTAAATACCCATCAGAGTGATTACCTGATTAGCGAATCACGGCGCGGTGCGCCTGTTGGAGAGGGGGGACTTAATGGAGCCGAGGAGCCTCCTCTCAGTCCCCCGTAGCAGCGCAAGGCAAAAGGCCACAGAGCGGAGACGCCGCCCGGCCGACAGCAAACCGTTATTATTTGACTAAGAAAATAAAGAGTATGATTTTGGGAACTGCAACCTGTCTGTGTGTTGTTTATTCTGCCACCCCTACACCTGGAATTGCCACAGGAGGGAAGAAATACGCCAAGAAAGAAGAAGAAGAAGAAGAAGAAGAAGAAGAAGAAGAAGAGATCATCAAAAGAAGTGCGGAGGGCAGTAATACGCCACGAAGCGTCTACTCTGCCGGAAATTCAAAAGAAGAAGAAGAAGATGCGTCTACACTTCCGGAAATTCAAAAGAAGAAGAAGAAGATCTCATATATCAGAAGACAAGTGAAGATCTCACTTGTTGTTTCCGGCTACTTGTCTGTAAGCTTGAATATATTCTGTAGATACAATTTAAAATCCCCATATGGAAAAGGAAACAATGTCCTGTACAATCCTTAATGAGCTGCATCTGGAGGGAAGGCTCTGTGATGTGGTTATTAAAGTCAACAGCACTGAGTTTAATGCCCACAAGGCCCTCCTGTGTGACTGCAGTGACTATTTCAGGTAAGTTTAGCTTGGTTCAGGTTAGCTTGGTTAGTAAACAGATACCATACTGTACTTTTACTGTAAACAGATACTATACTGTACTTCTACTGTAAACAGATACTATACTGTACGTCTACTGTAAAAAGATACTATACTGTACTTCTACTGTAAACAGATACTATAATGTACTTATAATGTAAAAAGATACTATACTGTACTTCTACTGTAAACAAATACTGTACTCCTACTGTAAACCGATACTATACTGTACTTCTACTGTAAACAGATACTATACTGTATGTCTACTGTAAAAATATACTATACTGTACTTATACTGTAAAAAAACAGACTATACTGTACTTCTACTGTAAACAGATACTATACTGTACTTCTAATTTAAAAATATACTATACTGTACTTATACTGTAAACATATACTGTACTTCTACTGTAAACCGATACTATACTGTACTTCTACTGTAAACATATACTATGATGCATTTCTACTGTAAACAGATACTATACTGTACTTCTACTGTAAAATATACTATACTGCACGTCTACTGTAAACATATACTATACTGTACTTCTACTGTAAACAGATACTATACTGTACTTCTACTGTAAACAGATACTATACTGTACTTCTACTGTAAAAATATACTATACTTCTACTGTGCTAAGACCCTATACTTCTACAGTGAACATATTATTACTACTAGGGCTGTCCCCGACTGTTGCGGCAGTAGACTGTCATAGACAGGTAGTGTCGAGGGGCTGAGTGGAGGAGTTCAAACAATTGACGTGCATCGTGAAATAACTCCGTTCCACGTCCAGGAAATACTTTTGAGGCTTTTATTCTTTCGCTTCATGAGACAAACAAAATACCCTTATTTAACATTAATATACTGATACTGATGCGTTCTTGCATGCTTGCGTGCTTTCAATATTGCGTGTGGCACAACCGATCCCCAATGGACAAACACGCTCACGTTCTTAGAACTATCTTGCGTGTGGTTGCGTTCTTCAATATTGCGCTCTTGCAAGCTTTCAATAGCGCTCTTGCATGCTTTCAATATTACGCTTTGCGGTCAAAAGAAAATATGCTCTCCTAACTCTCACCCCCTCTCTCCGTGAACTGTCAACCTCTGTGAACTGTCAACCACCGTGAAAAGGTGAATGACATTACATAAAAACACTCCCATTAGCGCCACACCCCCGTGAGCACGCCCACCACCTAAAGTGACAGTACAGGCTTCTTGTCCTCTGCAAAAGCATGCAATTGGTCCACTGATGGATACATCTTGATATTTGTCTAGTCTTGTGTGTTGATTAGATGGGTGAAATCCTCTAATGTGCCTTTTTTCTTAGGCAGTTGGCCTCTGGTATGCGTGCCATTAGCGTTAGCCACGCTTCTAAGAGGTTGGCAGTCAACTACGGCTCCTTTCGACCGATTAGTCGGGGGTCAGCCCTAATTACTACACAGGACAGAATGTTGCTTACTGTTTACTCATCAGATACCTCTATACTCTGCGTCCCACAGAGCCCTCTTCACTCACTGGAGCGACTCAGAGAAAGCAGTCTACACTATCCTTGGGGTGTCCCCGGGTATGATGCAGCTCATCATAGAGTACGCCTACACACGCTTTGTGCTGGTGACAGCAGAGAACGTGGAAGAGCTTCTGGTGGCTGCAGACCAGCTTCTCGTCACTGGCATAGTACGAGCGTGCTATGACTTCCTAGAAGGCCAGCTGTCTCTGGAAAACTGTGTCGGCATCTGGAGGTTCGCGGACATCTACTGCTGCCCTGACCTGATGCGCAAGGCCCATCTCTTCACCGTGTGCCACTTTGAGATGTTGCACGTCTCACAGGAGTTTGCCCAAGGTAACTAATTGTATTACGGATACACAAACATGGTTGCTAGTGCCTGAGCCACATTTATTTTAAATTTAAATTTTTATTATTTTACTTTTTCTTGTTTGTCTGTCTCTTGTCAAGTTCATTATGATTCATGTTACTGTTATTATTGTTGTCGTCGCTGTTGTCAGTTATTATTATTATTGTACTGTTATGTTCTGTGTTATGTATGAAAATAAAATAAAATAAAAACATTTATCAAAAAAATAAAAATATTGTATTACTGTGCATTACATTAAAACAACACTAGGTTCCCTAGTACAGTGGTTCTCAAACATTCGGGTCCAAACTGTTCCCTAGCAACAGAAACTGTCTATAACCGATGTCTAAGTTGTACCCGCTGTCTGCTTGTCTCTTCCCAGGTTCGCATGGGCTTGATGAGGCCTGACTACTTCAGGAGCAACGTCCAGAACAACCCTGTGGTGAGGGACAGCCACGACTGCAGGCCCCTCATCCTCAGCATCCTGAACCCCCCTGGCTCCGACAGGCTCCCAAACCCCCTGACACGCCTGCCCCAGGAGGTCCTATTGGCCATCGGAGGCAGGGGTGGCATGGAGGCTTACAATATCCGAGCCGGTGGATGGATGGACGTGAGCGTTGAGGGGGAGAGTCCCCAGGCCTTCCACGCCACCGCTTATCTCCACGGTCTGGTCTACTGTGGCGGTGGCAAAAACGGCGTAGAGTATTTGAACAGTGTGCGCATGTTCAACCCTGTCACTCGCAGCTGGCTGCAGGCGGCTCCCATGCACTCACGCCGCAGTCACCTCAGCGTGGTCGCGTTGGACGGCTGTATCTACGCCATGGGAGGGTTCGACGGACACGTGCATCTGAACACCGCCGAGCGCTACAAGCCTGAAACCAACCAGTGGACAGTGATCTCACCCATGCTGGAGCACAGGAACGCCGCCGTGGCAGCAGCCCTCCAGGGCAAGGTGGGTGGAACTGAGGGACACAGGGTGCTAGATGAACACAAGGAACGTTAGATCAGAAATCATAAATGTCTTTATTGCCAAGTAAGCTTGCACATACAAAATATGTGTCTGGGTCCTTTGGTGCATCAACATTAACAGACAATTAAAGTAGAATGAAATCAAATGGAATATATAAACTAAATTAGAATATTCTTTCTTATTACAGGTTTACATCTGTGGTGGCATCAACAGGACAGGGTTTCTGTTCACAGCTGAGTGCTACAGCCCAGACACCGATCAGTGGACGCTGATCGCCCCCATGAGCAGCAGGTGTATCGGACTGGGAGTCGCTGCGTACAGAGGACAAGTCTATGCTGTAGGTGCACACAGAGACAAATGCTTTATACTAGATATTTCTATAGATATGTATTATTTGACTTGCAATGCTGCTGTGATGCCCTAATTTACCTAAGTGGATTAATACAGTGTCTGCCTGCCTGCCTGAGCCACACACTAAAACATTCCTTTCATGTGTCCTGTCCTCAGGTGGGAGGGTGGGACGGTGGAAACACCCTGCATAGCGCGGAGGCCTACAGCCCCTTGACTGACTCCTGGAGCGCCCTGCCTGCCATGCTCATCCCCCGCTGGTACTTTGGCATCGCAGTGCTGGACGACCTGCTCTTCGTGGTCGGAGGCTTCAATGGCTTCTTCAACCCCATCTCCAACGTGGAGCGCTACGACCAGAGTCCACGACAGGTGGACTGCAGCCGAGGACATGAAGATCCAGCGCTGTTACCTAAGCTGCTGCATAATGCATGGCCTGCCATGTAATATGAGCCAGTACGCTGCTCCCAGTGTAGGAGGAGGAGGAGGAGGAGGAGGAGCAGGAGCAGGAGGAGGAAGAGGAGGAGGAGGAAGAGGAGGAAGAGGAGGAGGAGCAGGAGGAGGAGGAGGAAGAGGAGAAAGAGGAGGAGGAGCAGGAGGAGGAGGAGGAAGATGTGGAAGAGTAGGAGGAGGAGGAG
Source organism: Notolepis coatsorum (assembly GCF_963971535.1). Classification (NCBI taxonomy): domain Eukaryota; kingdom Metazoa; phylum Chordata; class Actinopteri; order Aulopiformes; family Paralepididae; genus Notolepis; species Notolepis coatsorum. The sequence goes on from NW_028169984.1 coordinate 309,285, forward strand.
GATTAGGAGGAGGAGGAGAAGGAGGAGGAGGAAGAGTAGGAGGAAGAGTAGGAGGAGGAGGAGGAGGAGGAAGAGGAGGAAGATGAGGAGGAGGAGGAAGAGGAGGAAGAGGAGGAGGAGGACGAGGAGGAGGAGCAGGAGGAGGAGGAGGAGGAGGAGGAGGAGGAAGATGAGGAAGAGAAGGAGGAGCAGGAGGAGCAGGAGGAGGAGGAGGAAGATGTGGAAGAGTAGGATGAGGAGGAGGAGGATTAGGAGGAGGAGAAGGAGGAGGAGGAAGAAGAGTAGGAGGAGGAGAAGGATTAGGAGGAGGAAGATGAGGAAGAGTAGGAGGAGGAGGAAGAGGAGGAAGAGGAGGAGGGGGAGGAAGAGGAGGGAGAGGAGGAGGAGGAGGAAGAGGAGGAAGAGGAGGAGGAGGAGGAAGTGGAGGAAGAGGAGGAGGAGGAGGAAGAGTAGGAGGAGGAGGAAGATGAGGAAGAGGAGGAGGAGTAGGAGAAAGAGGAGGAGGAGGCAGCAGCAGGGGATCCATCTAAGAACCTTAACATGTATTAGACCAAAAGAAATCCTAAGAAATTAATAAATTACTATCAGCCAAAGGTGGTGCATTTCTTTCTTCTAGTAATTCAGACAATATCATATATTTTTTTTGTGTAATGTAATGTAATATCTGTGTTTAGTTTGTGTAATGTAATGTAATATCTGTTTTTAGTTTGTGTAATGTAATGTAATATCTGTTTTTAGTTTGTGTAATGTAATGTAATATCTGTTTTTAGTTTGTGTAATGCACATAATATGGGAATTTTTATCCATATGGTTGAGCCTGTTAGGAATTGCACCCCCAACCCAAGCAGATTGCAGATCACTCTCTCTATATGGAGGTAAAAAAGAAAATATGGTGAAAATAATTGGCATAAAAAGGGCACTTTTTTATGAGGCACAAAAGGGCAGGTGCTTGTGCACCCTTTTGGGCTCTATGTGTGCACGTGCCTGGATGGCTATATTAATACCGTAACGTTATTTAACAAAGTAAAATAAACTCCCTTTGAAACGGTGACCGCTGTGTCATTTATGTTTAATGTAGACCTTTTTGTTATTTCTATGTCAGCTCTTTGACTGCCAGAGTGGAGGTGACTCAACCTTGATGACTTGGACTCGGACTCGGGTAACGGGGACTCGACTCGGGCTCTTCTTTGGTGATATTTAGTGACTCGACTACAACACTGGGTCAAATACAGTAATGAAGAGGAGTTTTAAAACTTTCAATGACCAAGCTTTTTTTTTAGATGATATTGTTCTATCATTAGCACTACACTCATTAGCACTACACTTTGTACTAACTTGTATATATTTGTACCCAGTTTAATCAGCTGTACATTGTGTATTGCTGTTGCACTTTACTTTGCACTCTGGTTGGATTCCAAACTTCTTTTAGTTGTACTGTACTCGTGCTGTATGATGACAATACTTTGTAATGCATCAATGTGCCTCACTGCATCACCGAGCACATGGTGACGGTACTACCTTCCTGGACTTTTACATTTACAAATTTACACTTACTGTATATTTCTGTATATTTTTTACTGTACATTTTATATTAGAATGTGACAGGAAATGTATATCCCGGACCGTTAGGCTTATTTTATTCTTAATCGTGACTTTTGTTTTTGTCTATCCAAATGTCTAATGGCTAAATGGCTAATTCAATTCAAATGATTGGTATTGAGGATAAGAGAAACACCCTGGTTTTCTCAGGAAACGTCAACTTTATTTTAGAGACAGAAGTGCTGCATGGTCTCGTGAGAGAGACAGAAGTGCTGCATGGTCTCGTGAGAGACAGAAGTGCTGCATGGTGTCGTGAGAGACAGAAGTGCTGCATGGTCTCGTGAGAGAGACAGAAGTGCTGCATGGTCTCGTGAGAGACAGAAGTGCTGCATGGTCTCGTCGTGCGAGACAGAAGTGCTGCATGGTCTCGTGCGAGACAGAAGTGCTGCATGGTCTCGTGAGAGACAGAAGTGCTGCATGGTCTCGTCGTGCGAGACAGAAGTGCTGCATGGTCTCGTGCGAGACAGAAGTGCTGCATGGTCTCGTGAGAGACAGAAGTGCTGCATGGTCTCGTGAGAGAGACAGAAGTGCTGCATGGTCTCGTCGTGCGAGACAGAAGTGCTGCATGGTCTCGTGAGAGACAGAAGTGCTGCATGGTCTCGTGCAAGACAGAAGTGCTGCATGGTCTCGTGCGAGACAGAAGTGCTGCATGGTCTCGTGAGAGACAGAAGTGCTGCATGGTCTCGTGAGAGAGACAGAAGTGCTGCATGGTCTTGTCGTGCGAGACAGAAGTGCTGCATGGTCTCGTCGTGCGAGACAGAAGTGCTGCATGGTCTCGTGCGAGACAGAAGTGCTGCATGGTCTCGTCGTGCGAGACAGAAGTGCTGCATGGTCTCGTGCGAGACAAGTGCTGCATGGTGTCGTGAGAGACAGAAGTGCTGCATGGTCTCGTGAGAGACAGAAGTGCTGCATGGTCTCGTGAGAGACAGAAGTGCTGCATGGTCTCGTCGTGCGAGACAGAAGTGCTGCATGGTCTCGTGAGAGACAGAAGTGCTGCATGGTCTCGTGAGAGACAGAAGTGCTGCATGGTCTCGTGAGAGAGACAGAAGTGCTGCATGGTCTCGTGAGAGACAGAAGTGCTGCATGGTCTCGTCATGAGAGACAGAAGTGCTGCATGGTCTCGTGAGAGACAGAAGTGCTGCATGGTCTCGTCGTGAGAGACAGAAGTGCTGCATGGTCTCGTGAGAGAGACAGAAGTGCTGCATGGTCTCGTGAGAGACAGAAGTGCTGCATGGTCTCGTGAGAGACAGAAGTGCTGCATGGTCTCGTGAGAGACAGAAGTGCTGCATGGTCTCGTGAGAGAGACAGAAGTGCTGCATGGTCTCGTGCGAGACAGAAGTGCTGCATGGTCTCGTGAGAGACAGAAGTGCTGCATGGTCTCGTGAGAGACAGAAGTGCTGCATGGTCTCGTGAGAGACAGAAGTGCTGCATGGTCTCGTGAGAGACAGAAGTGCTGCATGGTCTCGTGAGAGACAGAAGTGCTGCATGGTCTCGTCGTGAGAGACAGAAGTGCTGCATGGTGTCGTCGTGAGAGACAGAAGCGCTGCATGGTCTCGTGAGAGAGACAGAAGTGCTGCATGGTCTCGTGAGAGACAGAAGTGCTGCATGGTCTCGTGAGAGACAGAAGTGCTGCATGGTCTCGTCGTGCGAGACAGAAGTGCTGCATGGTCTCGTCGTGAGAGACAGAAGTGCTGCATGGTCTCGTCGTGAGAGACAGAAGTGCTGCATGGTCTCGTGAGAGACAGAAGTGCTGCATGGTCTCGTCATGCGAGACAGAAGTGCTGCATGGTCTCGTGAGAGACAGAAGTGCTGCATGGTCTCGTGAGAGACAGAAGTGCTGCATGGTCTCGTGAGAGACAGAAGTGCTGCATGGTCTCGTGAGAGACAGAAGTGCTGCATGGTCTCATCGTGCGAGACAGAAGTGCTGCATGGTCTCGTGAGAGACAGAAGTGCTGCATGGTCTCGTGAGAGACAGAAGTGCTGCATGGTCTCGTGAGAGAGACAGAAGTGCTGCATGGTCTCGTGAGAGACAGAAGTGCTGCATGGTCTCGTGAGAGAGACAGAAGTGCTGCATGGTCTCGTGCGAGACAGAAGTGCTGCATGGTCTCGTCGTGCGAGACAGAAGTGCTGCATGGTCTCGTCGTGCGAGACAGAAGTGCTGCATGGTCTCGTGCGAGACAGAAGTGCTGCATGGTCTCGTCGTGAGAGACAGAAGTGCTGCATGGTCTCGTCGTGAGAGACAGAAGTGCTGCATGGTCTCGTGAGAGACAGAAGTGCTGCATGGTCTCGTCGTGAGAGACAGAAGTGCTGCATGGTCTCGTCGTGAGAGACAGAAGTGCTGCATGGTCTCGTGTGAGACAGAAGTGCTGCATGGTCTCGTGCGAGACAGAAGTGCTGCATGGTCTCGTCGTGAGAGACAGAAGTGCTGCATGGTCTCGTCGTGAGAGACAGAAGTGCTGCATGGTCTCGTCGTGAGAGACAGAAGTGCTGCATGGTCTCGTGAGAGACAGAAGTGCTGCATGGTCTCGTGAGAGACAGAAGTGCTGCATGGTCTCGTGAGAGACAGAAGTGCTGCATGGTCTCGTGCGAGACAGAAGTGCTGCATGGTCTCGTCGTGAGAGACAGAAGTGCTGCATGGTCTCGTGAGAGACAGAAGTGCTGCATGGTCTCGTGAGAGACAGAAGTGCTGCATGGTCTCATGCGAGACAGAAGTGCTGCATGGTCTCGTGCGAGACAGAAGTGCTGCATGGTCTTGTGAGAGACAGAAGTGCTGCATGGTCTCGTGAGAGACAGAAGTGCTGCATGGTCTCGTGAGAGACAGAAGTGCTGCATGGTCTCATGCGAGACAGAAGTGCTGCATGGTCTCGTGAGAGACAGAAGTGCTGCATGGTCTCGTGAGAGAGACAGAAGTGCTGCATGGTCTCGTGCGAGACAGAAGTGCTGCATGGTCTCGTCGTGAGAGACAGAAGTGCTGCATGGTCTCGTCGTGAGAGACAGAAGTGCTGCATGGTCTCGTGAGAGACAGAAGTGCTGCATGGTCTCGTCGTGAGAGACAGAAGTGCTGCATGGTCTCGTCGTGAGAGACAGAAGTGCTGCATGGTCTCGTCGTGAGAGACAGAAGTGCTGCATGGTCTCGTGCGAGACAGAAGTGCTGCATGGTCTCATCGTGAGAGACAGAAGTGCTGCATGGTCTCGTGAGAGACAGAAGTGCTGCATGGTCTCGTCGTGAGAGACAGAAGTGCTGCATGGTCTCGTCGTGAGAGACAGAAGTGCTGCATGGTCTTGTGTGAGAGACAGAAGTGCTGCATGGTCTCGTCGTGAGAGACAGAAGTGCTGCATGGTCTCGTCGTGAGAGACAGAAGTGCTGCATGGTCTCGTGAGAGACAGAAGTGCTGCATGGTCTCGTCGTGCGAGACAGAAGTGCTGCATGGTCTCGTGAGAGACAGAAGCGCTGCATGGTCTCGTGAGAGAGACAGAAGTGCTGCATGGTCTCGTGAGAGACAGAAGTGCTGCATGGTCTCGTGAGAGAGACAGAAGTGCTGCATGGTCTCGTCGTGCGAGACAGAAGTGCTGCATGGTCTCGTGAGAGACAGAAGTGCTGCATGGTCTCGTGAGAGACAGAAGTGCTGCATGGTCTCGTGAGAGACAGAAGTGCTGCATGGTCTCGTGCCAGGTGCTCAGGAGACGCTCAACACTTTAGACAAATCCCAAACAGAAGTACTGCAGCTGTAAGGAGACTGAAACGCTGCATGATTACCACCTGGAGCTCGCTACCAGTTCATATTCTAACCCGGCTGCGTTTTGGAGTGCAGTGAATCTAAATAAAAACCAATACAATGGAATTCTTTGCCCACACATATCAACGTTGATAACTCTGATCTCTGATCAGAATGAAACATGTCTTCTTAACAGGCGCCCCCCAAAATTGGCCATTTTAGTTTTAGTTTTTGAGGACTGCATACTTTTTTTCGCAAACCAAAATACTATACTTTATACTTATACCACATGCATCGCTTTTGAAAGATGACATTCTGAAATTTCTGTTACAATAAGGACAACTCACCTTTAGTGCTAATGAAATAGAGTACGGTAACATAGGTCTGAACTTGAGTTGTAGAAAAACGTGTTACTCACGTTTTTCTGTAGTAGTTGGTAGTAATTAGTGCTGTCAAACGATTAAAATATTTAACTCGATTAATCGCATGATCGTCCATAGTTAACTCGTGATTAATCGCAAATTAATCGCATTTTTATTTTCTTTATTTTTTTTTACCTTAAACGGATCTTTTTCAAGTTCCAAGTTTTACTCGCAGTCTTATCAACATGCGAGTCAACAAATGCTTGCTTTATGCAGCCATTTAACACAAAAGGATGACCCTCATGCATTGCAAATTTGCATCAAATTCAAAACAGAGTGATGCACAAAATAATAATTTAAAACAATGAATAAAGTGTGCATGAAATAATAGGGGAAGAAAACGTTAGGAACTTGTTACATTCACACACACAAGGGCTGATTAATCACACACACCCCTCTCTCCCTCACACACACACTCTCCCAGCTCTCTTTCTCTCTTGCCCCTTCCTCATCTCTCTCACCCCCCTCTCTCTCTATATCTCACACACACACACACACACACACACACACACACACACACACACACACACACACACACACACACACACACACACACACACACACACACACACACACACACACACACACACACACACACACACACACACACACACACACACACACACACACACACACACACACACACACACACACACACACTTCAGAAACAAACATAGTATCAATGAGAGCATCAATAGTACACCTGAGTGAAGTCTATTTATTTTTTTTAGTTAATCTTGAGTTAAAAAAATTAGTGGCATTAATAGAATCGGGAGTTAACGCGTTAATATCGCGTTAACTTTGACAGCCTTAGTAGTAATATTTCCCCAGAATGGCTGGAGGCTTAAAAAACACCCGAGATCCATAGCCTGATGTCTTATGTAGTACATGTCCAAATTTCATAAAGATCCATTCAGAAATGAGTGATTAGGAGTGATTTTGGTAAACTGTACAAAAGAAATGCTCAGTTTTCTCATTTCTCATTCATTCTCTTCAATTCATTCTGCGGTTTTTCTTTTCCTGTTTTCGCTCATGACTTTTCACCTAGATCCCCGATTCATACATCCCCAGGTGTGGTATCACTGGAAAGCTACACTCATTGGCTACAACCCTGTCCAATAATCTTCGAGATCGCCAAATGATTGACGGAACTAGAGCCCCAAGAGTCTGGAGTGGTATTTACGCAATACCGTGTACTTTGCGCAAGCCTCAAACATCGGCATGTAACTCGAGAACCGCTGAACGGATTCTGTCATCTGAAAAGGCTATCGACAGGCAACAAATGGGGCTTTAATTCGATATATATATTCTATTACAACGTATGCACACCCGAGCCACTAGTGGTCACCAAAGTGCCGGTGGGCAAATCATCCTCAAGAGGGCCCACATGTGGGCCCTTGCAGCTTAAGAGGCTAAATAAAAAGTTTAACCAATACAATATTAACGTTGATAACTCTGATCTCTGATCACAATGAAACATGTCTTTTAATAGGCATTTTGCAGAGGCTGGTCATTTATTCAATAAGAATTATAAATGACTCTGTCCTGCTGAGATTCTGATTGTTATGCGCCCCGCAGGCCCCACTTCTCATTCCTCCTTGCAGCCCTTCTCACAGTTAGATGTCTTTGATGCTTCGCAGTCCGTTGATTCAAAGTGTTCTATATGTATAATTTAGAGCATTAAATTGGCTCCACCAGTTACCACGGAGCAGTTAAGGTATATATTTAATCTTTCCATTACTTCAGGTAGATTCTCTCTAGTCGGGTGATTCCGTTGCATAAGGGGGACGATTTGGACAATTATCTCCTTTTATGTTCCCGTCAATCCAGTGTGGGCTCTTGTTAACCCTTCCACTAGCACACTACAGGAGGTTAGCCTTTCACAACCACACTACAGAAGGTTAACCCTTTCACTACCACACTACAGGAGGTTAACCCTTTCACAACCACACTACAGAAGGTTAACCCTTTCACTACCACACTACAGAAGGTTAACCCTTTCACTACCACACTACAGACGGTTGTGTGGCAGCGAAAGGGTTCATCTCAAATGACTTCCTAATGCTAGTAAGACTCGATTCATGTTGTTTCCTAGAAATATTGACTATGATAATGTGCAGATATCTAGAGAGAGTCACTGAGTATAAACATCTCGGCCCCGTGGCTCGATGATACATTTACATTAACCCTTTCACCGGCGCACTACAGAACGGTTAACCATTTCACTGCGACAATACAGAAGGTTAACCCTTTCCCTGCCACACGGCAAAGGGTTAAAGCTCCACGTGCGACAGAAAATCGGTTTCCTGTCCAGCAGAACCAGATCCAGCCTTCCCCCTGAATAGTAGAAAAACAAGTGCTGAATCAGTCGTCTGGTAATCCGGAGGTTCCCGGTTCGATTCCCGCTCCTCCCAGGCAGGGCGGCAGCGTGTCGAAGTGTCCTTGAGCAAGACACTTAAACCCCTGATCGCTCCTGATGAGCAGTTTGGCACCTCGCATGGTCGGTCGCCTCCGCCGTCGGTGTGTGAAGTGTGAGTGGACGGGTAAAAGGTGAGGAACAAATTGTAAAGCGCTTTGGATGAAAGCCATGCAGCCATTTACCAAATGCAGCCATTTATAAGGCATGCTGCGGCCTCGACCCTTAAACCTCTGGACTCTGTACATCACTCTGCACATACATTTATTACTGGTGAAGGATAGTACTCTACCGTTGTGTTGTGTGCCTCTTTAACCCTTTCACTGCCACACGACAGCCGGTTAACCCTTTCATTGTGACAATACAGAAGGTTAGCCCTTTATTATTATTCTCATATCCAAAAGTAGTAGATAGATAAATAGGTCATACATGTAGGTATGCATTTGGTTATGTGGGTGGGTAGGTTTGTAGGCAGGTGGGTGGGTTGTTATATATTATTATGTACACAGTATATGCATGTATGTACTGTGTGTATGTATGTTTGTATTAACACGAATCTTTTTGAATGTATTCTGGTATTTTATAATATGCATATTTTTGTATTTTTGTATGTTTGATTTGATAAAACGGGGGAAGTTCTTGATAAGCCTCTAGGCTTCTAACTTCTCCTTCACAATCGTTATAACTTATTATATTGTTTTTACTTCTGTTTAACTGTGTTAATAAACAAACAAACAAACAAACAAACTATCACACAACCGACGGCGATGCTCCATCATTAGCATCATTATTAGCATTAGTAAAGGGTTAACCTTCTGCCGTGTGGCAGTGAAAGGGTTAATGGCCGGTGGTGTCATCCTGGTCTTGTTGTTACGATGAAGGAGAGCGTCTGTGACCCGAACATTGAGCTGCTTGCGGTAAGTTGCCGTCCTTATTACTTACTTTCCCAGGCAGTTCTCTGGTGTGATTGATGAGAGTCACCCGTGACGTGCGACGCTCCCCTGAGTCCAGACGTGCTGGTTATCATCCACAGGGATTTTAATCACTCATGCTCTCTCTCTCTCTCTCTCTGCCACCCCTCCCCCCTTTTAAATACATGGTGTCATGTCCTACACGTGGGGGATAAAACGATTGATTTGTCTTATACGAACATTAAGGAGACTTTTGTTGCTAAGGTGCTTCTCTGACTGTGCTTTGATTGACTGTGTCTTTAGCTGATGACAATGATCTGAATGATATATCTCTGACAAAGTCACCGACCACATTATCATTGTGTCTATCATTCCCTGTAAACAAATACAAACCTTCTCTAATAATAAACCTTGGGGGACAAAGGGAGGTTAAAGAAGCTATTAGCAGAAAGGGTGCTATTAGGAGAAAGGGTGCTATTAGGAGAAGGATGCTATTAGGAGAAGGAAGCTATTAGACGAAAGAAGCTATTAGACGAAAGAAGCTATTAGAAGAAGGGTGCTATTAGGAGAAGGAAGCTATTAGGAGAAGGAAGCTATTAGGAGAAAGAAGCTATTAGAAGAAAGAAGCTATTATAAGAAGGGTGCTATTAGAAGAAAGAAGCTATTAGGAGAAAGAAGCTATTAGAAGAAAGAAGCTATTAGGAGAAAGAAGCTATTAGAAGAAGGAAGCTATTAGAAGAAGGAAGCTATTAGAAGAAAGAAGCTATTAGGAGAAAGAAGCTATTATGAGAAAGAAGCTATTAGGAGAAAGAAGCTATTCGAAGAAAGAAGCTATTAGGAGAAAGAAGCTATTAGAAGAAAGAAGCTATTACAAGAAAGAAGCTATTAGGAGAAAGAAGCTATTAGAAGAAGGAAGCTACTAGAAGAAAGCTGCCTGGTTTAGTGGTGACAAAGATAAGGTTGAATTTACTCAAAAGGAGCTTAACAATAATCAAACAGGGTAAGTATAAATACAGTATGAGGGAAAGGTTGAAGGACAGATGTCCAATAGTAAAAAAAAAATTTAAATAAAGAAAAAAAAACACAAACAACCTTCGTACTGTATTTTACTATTATGCACTTTGCTACTAAGGAATCCACTGTGCCTATATTACAACCCACTATATGCTAATATGTCTATACTACTGTGCACTCAAGACTGTGGCACTGAAATTTGACACTCAATAAAAGCAATGCATAAAGTGCAGACATAAGAATAGTAAGTCGCTTTGGATAAAAGCGTCAGCTAAATGACAAAATGTAAATGTAAATGTATTAAAGACAATAAAAGCAATGCATAAAGTGCAGACATAAAGATAGGCATCCAAGACAATAGAAGTAGTGCAATGTAGAAAGTGCAGACATAAGACATAAAATAAGTACAATAAAATGACAAGTACACTGTAAACTTGTTAAATAAGTACAGTGTGAACCCAGAAAGCATGTGAACCCCCCCCCCCCCCCCCCCCCGGAACAGCCAGTCCCCCAAACACCCCACACCCCATCCAAGACACACACCCTGATAAAGCACGTCATGACCGAAGGAGAACACAAAGACAGCGGGCCCTGATGGTGTCCACCCACGCAGCCTGAATGTCAGTTGTGTTCAGTCCATCTTTCATTATTTTCTTTGTCTCTGTCTTACTCATAAACTCCAGTAATGTGGAAAACATCTTGTCTTGTTCCAACCCCCCCCCCCCCCCCCCAAAATATATGTGAGTAGCAGTCTAACTGATCTTAGACCCTGACTTTGCACATAATGAAATAATGTTTTCACCGGGTTATCCTGGGTCAGGTCTCAGGCTTTCAAAATAACTTGCAGTTTAACCCTTTCAGTGTGTGGTAGTGAAAGGGTTAACCTTCTCTACTGTGGTAGTGAAAGGGTTAACCTTCTGTAGTGTGGTTGTGAAAGGGTTAACCCTTTGTCGTGTGGCGGTGAAAGTGTTAACCTTCTGTATTGTCGCAGTGAAAGGGTTAACCATTTATTGATCCCCTTGGGGAAATTCTGTATCATAGCAGCATGGGCGAGGGGGGGGGGGGTACAGGTAGTAGAAGACATACAGGTACAGGTCACAGAATTATAGTACAGTGGATAAGTAAACATTTTAATAGAATAAAAAGGCAGTGTAAACAATATACAATATAAGTAACTCTGGACATGCGCATAATGGGCAACAAGGTGCGAGATGAGGGTATGTATTCCCTCTCAGTTATTTGGCCCTACAATAAATATAGTTACAATATATAATCTAATAATCTAAATATAATCTAATATATAATCTAAAAAAAACGAAATGCTAGAATGTAGAACGAAATATATGCAATATACAGTATAACCTAATAATCAAATTGTCTAAATCGAATCTAATATATAATCAAAAAATGCTAAATGCTAAATATATGCAATATATAATCTAATAATCCAATAGTCTATATCTAATCTAATATATAATCTAAAACTGCTAAATGCTAAATATTATGCTCTGATGAAGTATACAGTATTCACATAAGGTGCGGTATGCATTACGTACAGGGAGGCTGTGGGAGTAGAGGCTGCACGTATATATACGTAAGCGATACGTATATAAATGCACCATTTACCTTGAAACAATTGCCAGGTCTTTTAGGATTATTTAAAAAATGTTTATATTTCTAATACAATCCAACCACACTTTTTAGCTAGCAAATGGATGAATTTTCAACTGCACAACACAACTATCGCTTGGGTCTTAGATGATCTCTCGTCTCGAACCTCGTTTTGCCACTGTAATAACGAACCAGCTGACGGTAGCTATAAAACAGGAGCGCCACAGGGCACAGTGTTATCCCCTTTTTTATTCTCACTCTATAACGCTGACTATAGGCGTAGTCATGTGTCTTTGTCAAATCCAAAGGTTTTTCGGATGACACTGCCCTAGTGGGGTCTACTTACTGTAAACAAGGTAATGACATGGCCTACAAAAGGGAGGGCTAATAATTTGTCAGCTGGTGTGATGATGCAATCTTTTTTAATTGGATGTTGGGAAAATGGGAAGGCCAAAGAGTTACTGATTTATTTCAGAGGGAAGGAGAAGCTCTCCCAGTTAACTATTTCACTACCACACTATAGAAGGTTAACCTTTCACTACCACACTACAGCTGGTTTGTCGTGTGGCAGTGAAAGGGTTAACATTCTGTATTGTCGCAGTGAAAGGGTTAACCCTTTGGTAGTGTGGCAGTGAAGGATCAGCAGATAGAAATGATCCAGTCTTACAAATATCTTGGTGTCTGTCTACAATAATAGAACACTGGAACAAGAATACTGAGTTTGTGTTCAAGGAGGCTCCGTTGAGACTATTCTTCTTGAGGAAGCTTAGATCCTTTGATATCAGCGAGAAGCTTCTTCATGTTTTTAATCACGGAATCTTCTTAACCCTTTCACTACCACACTACCAAAGGGTTAACCCTTGCACTGCGACCAAACAGAAGGTTAACCCGTTCACTACCACACTACAGAAGGTTAACCCTTTCACTACCACACTACAGAAGGTTAACCCTTTCACTACCACGCTACAGAATTGGTTAACCTTTCACCACCACAACCGTCTGTAGTGTGGTAGTGAAAGGTTAACCTTCTGTAGTGTGGTAGTGAAAGGGTTAACCAGTGTCCTCTTTTATGCTGTTCTCCGCTGGCGGGGCGGCAGTTTTCGGACCTAGGCATGGGCAACATGGGCGGCTGCCCAGGGCAGCGTCTTGCTGAGGGCGGCACGAGGAGGGCGCAAATGTTCTCCCCTGAATGGTGCCATTTGTGCGATCGGTTTTCTATCACACATCAAACGTCACGTCAGGTAAATTAACCTTGTCAGACTGGGCGCCCTGTTTGTCACTCAGTGTGACATGTGGAGAGGGGGGGGGCGGGGGGGGGGGGATTCGGGAATCAATTCTATCTGTCAAAATAACTGCATGACTGGTGATGCCTCAGTTCTACTGAATGACTAGTGATGCCTCAGTGTTCTACTGAATGACTCAGAAGGTCTTTACTTACACTTTACTTTTGTTCCAGCAGCCGCCAGATCTTTTAATGAACAGTTTTAATGTGGTCTAGATCCATAGCACTCTTTAGCTGTTAATCACGTCTCAAAAGGCTTCTTATGGTGTTATGTATTCATTTTGTGATCGCAGTGTCTATAACGTTTCATTGACTGTTGTCTGTATGAGTTGTTTTTTGCTGGCAAATTAGTTAATGAATAAAGCTGTCTAATGTCTAATCTAATTACCTCTGATGATGACTCTGTACTTAATCAGATCGGCTCACAATGACAGGGGAGGCTACAGACGCCCTTAATTGGAACGGTATCCTTGTATCCGTCTGCCAGCCAACGGAGAAGTACTTTCTGAGGCTCCTTATTAACCTCTTAACGTCGCAGCACATTTTGTTCTCGTTTGACGGCGTCCTGCTGTGTCAGTGTCTCTGAACCAATACATCGGTTGAAAGCTAAGATGGCCGACATTTGATTGACACCCTACTCGACCTATTACGTGCTTCCAATTTCGGGTTATAAGACCAAACAGCCAACGAGCGTCATTTTCGAAAAAGTGACCGCCTCCAGGTTTCACCTGCCGGTGACCGGACCAATCACCTCTGACGGTGAAAATGATTGAGCGTTTTTGTAGCCAATGAGATTCTGGAAATGACGATACCTCACTTGAGGGATATTTCCCGGGATATACTGTACGTACATGGTTTTCTCTCTTCAGGCTATATGGCCCCATTGTGTTTTCCAGAAAATACCTCTCAGCTGGAACCTGTAAGAGGCATCTGTTTGAAAAATAATTCAGACGTATACAGTAGCATTCTTCCTGTTGTGGAAGGAAATTCTGAATGTCTCCATTCAAAAGAGGCCAGACTCATGCATGTTGTGCTATACGTGGTTCAAGAATAGCTTTCAATTTACTTTGGGTATGCAATCGACAGGCATTTTATATATATATTTTTCAAAACAACTGGAGGCAAGCCACAGCAGGGGAAATGAACAACAGTACTGTTACAGAGGTCCTCGTGCAATGGCTGAGAAGAACCTTTTCTCATCACGTGTTCGATTTGTCCATAGATTCCTCACCTTGACTGTCTATTCTTCTGATAGCAGGTGTTTAATAAAAAAATCCACGCTTTCTAGTCTTGCACAAGGACCAATCAGCTATGGGTATGGGCGGGTTAATTTTCCATTGATGGGGATTTGATTGGCTGTTTTTAAATAAAGCGCGGCCGCAGGATTAATAACGTTAACGTTAGTTCGGCCAGAGTAACAAATATATATGAATGAAAATAGTTGGACCTGCAAGATTTGTACTTTGTACTTTGTAGGTCTGCATTATGTAAGGGGTAAAAAGTATGTTTTTTTTCCCTGAAATGTAATTGAGTAAAAGTACAAGTATTACAAACCTAATAATACTCGACAAAGTTTAAATCCCAAAAACAGTACTTAAGTATTGTAACGAAGTACAATTACTCAAGTGATTTACACCCTGCATATTCATGTGTGTGCCGTATTGCTACAAAGCCCCCCACCAACACACGCTTATGAACTCTTATCGCCCTTCTAGATTCTTTATGATCACAGACCCAGGCCTAGAACTGCACCCTGAGAGAGGGAACTGCGCCCTGAGAGGAAGGTTTGCCCTGAGTGGGAGGTTCCAAGGGTCAAAGTGGGTACCAAACAGGAGGGAAGACTGTCAAGTTTTAAACTGTGGATATACCAAACAGAGAAGGTAAAGATGACGTTAAACTGTTAAACAGTAATCCAGAACTATTTTATTGCACTGTAAAAAACAGATTTTATATGTCTGCACTATATGTCTCATTTTACGTCTATTCTATTCTACTATTTTATTTTATTTTACTCTGTCTATTTTATCTTATCTTATTTTATCTTTTGTATTATTATTGTCTATTTAAAACTGAATCAAACCATAAACAAGGTGGCCTGTTGGGATGTTAAATCCTAATGTGAAAAACTCTCTGCACTTTATGTGCTCATTTTATGCCTGTCTTTTTTCTGTTGTGAAGCACTTTGAGCTGCAGTTTCTGTATGAAAGGTGCTATACAAATAAAGTTTATTATTATTATCTATTACTGTAATACCGTCTATTACGTCGACGCTGTTTTGTGGCCATTACGGGCCACGTTGTAACATTGTAAGTGTATTGTTGTGTAGCGTAGCCATCGTCAGTATACCTGAGCTCACATCAGAGGGGTCCGTTGAAGTGGGCAGTTTGCTTTTGTGGTCATTACCGACCGTTTTATAGGGTTGTAAGTGTGTTGTATTGTTGTGTCGGCCTTTTGAAGTGCTATTCCTGCCGGAGGAAAACACACGTGGTGCGACTAACTCAACAGAACGTCTGTGACAACATCTGACCACTTGACCCCAATGACGCATTTCACCTGCTCAACCTCCTCCACCGCCTGCCTCTCTGGTTTTTGTCAAGTGTGATCGACACACGTTATTATAACGTCATATATAGACGATTATTTTATTGTCGACCAACACCAGGCACTTGAAATTGATCTTTTCGCTCCTAGTTATACATACACACAGTCGTCATATCCCTCCTAGTTACACACACACACACACACACACACACACACACACACACACACACACACACACACACACACACACACACACACACACACACACACACACACACACACACACACACACACACACACACACACACACACACACACACACACACACACACACACACACACACACACACACACAGTCCTCATATCCCTCCTAGTTACACGTACACACAGTCCTCATATCCCTCCTAGTTACACGTACACACAGTCCTCATATCCCTCCTAGTTACACAAACACACAGTCCTCATATCCCTCCTAGTTACACAAACACACAGTCATCATATCCCTCCTAGTTACACAAACACACAGTCATCATATCCCTCCTAGTTACAGTACACACAGTCCTCATATCCCTCCTAGTTACACACACACACAGTCCTCATATCCCTCCTAGTTACACACAGTCCTCATATCCCTCCTAGTTACACATACGCACAGTCCCCCACACATATGCATCTCATCAGAGAGGTCAGGTTAAGGGCACTTAGGCAGGCTGGTGGGCACCGTAATGTAATACCAACCACCCTTCAGTCACCATCTCACAGCTGGAATACACCTCCTGTCTGGGCCGGGGGATCGAACCAGTGACCTTTCAGTTGCTGGCTGGCCACTTTACTGTACCTCTAGGCCATCCTGCCTTAATTTCTATATAAGTTTACTCACCTCCGTATATGAAACTAGGACTAATAACATCATATCCTGAATATTATATATTTATTATATAATATATAATATATTTGTGGCCATAACGCTCAGCAGTATTTACTTGCATTGGGCTACTTCGTATATTTAAAAGGAACTGCTGCCCTTCTGCTTTGCATCCCAAAAAAGAAAATAGTGATACAAACATAAAGAAAATACTGTATATTTACCGCAGCAGCAGGCTGTTGTTGGGGCGGTGAGGGTCCTTCATTATTCTGCAGGCTCTGGATTTGCACCTCCTATTGTATAAGTCCTGCAGGGGTGGTAGTGCAATACCCGTAGTACACTCTGCTGAGCGCACCACTCTCTGTAGGGCCTTCCTGTCCTGGGCCGTGCTGTTTCCAAACCAGGCAGTGATGTTTCCAGTCAGAATGCTCTCTACAGCCCCGGAATAGAAGGAGTGGAGTATCTTCCCTGATACTCTCAACTTCCTTAGCTGTCTCAGGTGGTAGAGGCGCTGTTTCGCCTTTTTTACCACAGTGTCTATGTGAGTTGACCATGTCAGGTCCTCTGTGATGTGGACTCCCAGGTACTTAAAACTGCTCATCCTGTCTATGATAGCCCCATTTATCCACAGTGGCTTGTGTGTCCCCTGCTGTATTCTCCTAAAATCCATGATCAGCTCCTTGGTTTTGCCAATGTTCAGGAGCAGGCTGTTATCCCGGCACCAGCGTGCCAGTACCTCAACCTCCTCCCGGTAGGCCTTCTCATCGTTGTTAGAGATCAGCCCCACCACCACCACCACTGTGTCGTCCGCAAACTTCACTATGGAGTTGGAGCTGACCCTGGACACACAGTCATGTGTGTGTATAGTGAGTACAGCAGGGGGCTCAGAACATAGCCCTGGGGGGACCCGATGCTCAGGGTGATTGAGTTGGAGGTCTGACCCCCCACCCTGACCGCTGTCGGTCAGAAAGTCCAGGATCCAGGCGCTCAGGGCAGAGTTCAGACCCAAATCAATCAGCTTGTCAACCAGTCTGGTGGGGACTATGTTGTTGAAAGCTGAACTATAGTCGATGAACAGCAATCTCACATAGCCCCCCTTCTGACTGTCAAGGTGAGAAAGGGTCTCGTGTGGACCTGTTTGTCCTGTATGCAAACTGCAATAGGTCCATGGTACTAGGGTACTGTGTACTGTGTTTTTCCATGTAATGCAATGTCTGTAAAGTGCTTTGAGATAGGCCTATATAGGCACTATATAAAATACATGTATTATTATTATTATAACATTAGTTGGCTTCAAGTACATACCTTGCATGTTGCATTTGTCACTTTATGTTTGTTTGTCTTTTGTCTGCCCACACGTGTTGGGGAATAGCTTAATTACACGTCATTAAACTAGTAGTTTAGTAGTTGCAGTAGCTTGCTGGTAGTTCAACTAAATTCAAAATGTTGCAGGTTATTGTAGTCGTTAATTACCTTTCTTCTTATTTTGAGGTGTAGTTAACTACTTAACCCTTTCACTACCACACTACAGAAGGTTAACCTTTCACTACCACACTACTACAGACGATCAACCGTCTGTAGTGTGGTAGTGAAAGGGTTAACCTTCTGTAGTGTGGTTGTGAAAGGGTTAACCCTTTGCCGTGTGTGACAGTGAAAGGGTTAACCTTCTGTATTGTCGCAGTGCAAGGGTTAACCCTTTGGTAGTGTGGCAGTGAAAGGGTTAAACTACAAACAATTTAGTTGTCTATCAAATAAAGGTAGAGGAACTCGACTGCTCATGTGTCATAAATAAGAGATCTTTAGATCATTGTTCTCATCAAGTTCAATGTAAAGAAAAGAAAGTGAAAGTCAAACAAGTTGATATACCATTTCTGTTGACTGTTATGAACCGTTATGATTATTCAAGGTTCATCTGACGATGAAATGAACACTCTGTGGGAGAAGAAAACGGGGATATTGGTGGTGTATATATAGTGGCGCTTCACATCCACCCGACTGGCAGGCAGCTATTAAAATGACAAGTGTTCGCTGTGATTATAGCCCTTGCAATAAACTCAGTTGAGTAGTATATTATGCAGTAATGTGACTTTTTAATTATACTTTGTAATAATTGGGTATCGCCCATTGCTTTGCATATGTGGATATGATAATTCTTTTAACTACTTTTTCTAAGTAACTCTAGTCGATGTAACTTTGTCTTTGTCTTGTCATGCATGCTAACGAACGCCCCGCTCCTGGCCTTGGTATACTTTGACGTGGTGAGTGGTGCTTGATCTAAAACCACGGCACCTGTTTCATGCCTGTGAGTTGTCTTGCTGTTCGACATCTATAGCTTAACCGACAATCACTCTGTGCCCTAGTTAAATCCAACGGTGCATTATTCTTCACCTTAACCTCTTTTGTGCGTCACAGATGGCCTTGCACTCAGATGTGTTGTTGAGCACAGGGTTTTCACCTGCTGGTCTGATGGCCAGAGGAAGATGGTCTTCACCTACTTCTTGATTGATTGATATTTTAGATTTTTGTGTCTTACATATAATGTATGCCCAGCCCATATGGGCTTACAAGACACATACACAATAAGTATATAGTATACTTAACAATAAGTATATAGACCAAGATGGCCACAAAAAAATAAAACAAAAGAAAACATAACAAGCTGTAAACAATGTACTTCAAAGAAACAAGAGGAATTCATATAAAAGTTATATAATGTGTTTTGTCTCAAGTGCCATGCTTTCTCCAAAAATCCTGCAAAACTGTAAAATCTCCTCTACAAAAAACCAATTCAACATACAAACTCTCAGACTGCCAAAACAAATCCGGATTTACAAATGGAACTTTCTCAAATAAAACCCTCCTCAAGTCGATGTAAAAGGGGCAGTGAAAAACAAAATTAAATTCATCCTCCACCACCCCCAGATCACAGAGAACACACAACCGCTCCTCCTCAGGTTGTACCTTGGAATCTACCCACTTCCACAGCCAATGGCAGGGTGCCAGACCTTAACTGGGCACACAGAGACCTCCGTCCTCTCTTTAAATTTAACATTACATAAGTCTGATGTCCAGAGAAGGAGGTTTTACTCAATCAATGCTGTTTTTCCCCCCACTGACCTACAGTCCATGTTTTCTCCTGACACGACATGCTTGGCTGACAATAAATCGATCAAAGATCACCGGAGTATGCTACCTATGCCCTCAAGCGTACTCTACTACATTTACATTTACATTTTGTCATTTAGCTGACTCTTTTATCCAAAGCGACTTACAAGTTTTGTACAACAAGACAGCAGGAAGGGTATAACTCTACTACTACTAACACCCATTTAAAGAATTCCATTTTGTAATTGTTGTTGTGGCACACTACACTTCTATCAATATGTCTTAATATATACATACTTCTTCTGATTTATAGCAGTAGAATGTGTTATCAAAAGTCAAAGTCAAAGATTTGTATTGCCATGTATGGACGAATCCACATTGGAATACGGGTACATGAGCAAACACTGTGTAAACAGTACAGAAAAAATATGTAAAAACACAGACAGTATAAAACACAGACAGTATAAAACACAGACAGTATAAAAGGACAAATGCTAAAATTGATATCGAACATCCCCTAAAAGTGCATATCATAGTTAAAAAAGCACTTCCACAAACCTGACTAAATAACACTAATAAAAACACAAATAGGATAAAATACAAAACTAGCCTTTGGAGTCATTCAGGCTCCGCACAGCACTGGGGAAAAAGCTCTTTGTAAACCGAGAGGTAGAGCATGTAATAGAGCGGTAACTGTCTGGATGTACAGTAAACTGTGGGCACTGACCTTGTGGAGATGTTATGTATGTAAGTCATACCCACATGAGGTGTCTATCCTAGTATTCCCACAGACCTGAAACACACAATAAACCTCATTTGGGAGTGAGAAATCGGTTAATCATTTTACAGCTCTGCAAATTCAATTATCAACTTACTGTCAGTGTCTACGGAGTGGACCTAGATATTACATCCAGGTGACATCACAATGTTGAGGGTTCACTCTTCACTCTTAATCAGTGGTCTTATTATGATTTAAATTAATAATTGAATTCTAAAAGTAGTCAACCGACAAAATCAGGGTATCTGCGTGGTATTATAAAGTCTTAAATTCATAATTCTCAATTTAAGGCCGTAAAAGGTATTAAAGGGGACATGCATTATAAATGGCTTTTTCCAGTATTTAGCAATGTTTTATAGCAATAGGGGTTAGTCAATGGGTCTGTGTCTCTAATTACCATATTGACTCATCAGTCTAGTCTCGAGTTCACGAGATCTTCCCTCGCTCAACTAAGCCGTTCTGATTTGACGGTATTGCTGACGTGAATAGGGTGCTGATTTGCATAACTAACGCCCCCTCTATGGTCGACAGCGACAGCAGAGCAAGTGGAAATATCTTCACTTCCTCAAACAGAGCGAGGCAGAGAACAGCGAGCGAGAGAGAGGGAGAGAGGGAGAGAGAGAGAGAGAGAGAGAGAGAGAGAGGGAGAGAGAGAGGGAGAGAGAGAGAGAGAGAACAGCGAGCGAGAGAGAGGGAGAGAGAGAGATAGAGAGGGAGAGAGAGGACAGGAGCTTCTGTCGGGGAAACAAACCGCGCGCGGGGAAGCAGTGGCACACATGCATTTACACACAACCTGGACCCGCAGGGAAGCAGTGGAGACTTTATGCTCCGTGACCCTCTCTCCCTCTCTCTCTCTCTCTCCCTCTCTCTCTCTCTCTCTCGCTCTCTCTCTCTCTCTCTCTCTCTCTCTCTCTCTCTCTCTCTCTCTCTCTCTCTCTCTCTCTCTCCCTCCCTCCCCCTCTCTCCTCTCCCTCTCTCTCTCTCTCTCTCTCCCCCCCCCCCCCCCCCCCCCTCTCTCTCTCTCTCTCTCTCTCTCTCTCTCTCTCTCTCTCTCTCTCTCTCCTCTCTCTCTCTCTCTCTCTCTCTGCCAGTCGCAGACTGTGGGTGACTTGTCACTCAAAGCGCTTATGGGCGGAGCCCGTCCAAAAATAGCCTGAAATCCTGAGGCTGAAAAATTATGCTTTTGAGTACTTGATCAAAAATATAATACATAATATATAATAATGTCCATACACACTCAAACAAGTGCGTCCTCCCCCTCTCTCGCCAGCTCCAGTGTGTGTGTGTGTGTGTGTGTGTGTGTGTGTCTGTGTGTGTGTGTGTGTGTGTGTGTGTGTGTGTGTGTGTGTGTGTGTGTGTGTGTGTGTGTGTGTGTGTGTGTGTGTGTGTGTGTGTAGGCCTAGGGGAGCTGTCCACTTTTAATGGGCTGCCGTGGTGCTGAAATTTGTGTGACCTTTGCTTCACTCATGTGCTGTGGGTTTTCAATGCAAAAACAATAAACACTTGGTGTCAGACGACAGCCTTGGTGTCAGACGACAACATGTTCTCATCAGAAAAAGTACAACGGTTACATAATGACCACATCAAATAAATATTTAATAATAATAAATAATAAAGGCTCCGCCTACATTGATCCAATGAACGGATATAAATTTGATGGACGGTATTAGATTCTGTCAAAGAGACACATGAACCAAGGCGTCACAACAACAGCCTGCCCGACATTGATTGACACACATACAGACAAATCGGTGTTGAATTCAGATGCATTCTGCGATGTTGACGTTTCTCTATCGATTAAAACCGGGACATATTAGCGTTTTACAGATATTTGTCAGGACTCGGGACTTGAAAGCGGGACAAACCCGGACATCTGGTCACCGTATTCTCACAGCATTAAATTATTCAATAAAATAATAAATCATGCTTTGGAACATAGCATTTCTTTAATAGATTTTTTTTAAGATATTTTTTAGGGCATTTTTAAGTGCTTTTATTGACAGGACAGTTTCGGAAATTGGGAGAGAGAGAGATGGGGAGGACATGCAACACCAGGACATTCGAACCCAGGACGTTGCGATTATGCTACAAGCGTATAAACGTGGTGCGCCACCGGGGGGCGTCACACATAAAAGCTTTTCTTGGGATACTTTTCATGGAACCGCCAATACTGTCTCTGCAGGACAGCGTTATTTTTTTTCCGTAGCCGCATTTTGCGGAGACGCTCTCTGATTGGCCACTGACTGACGCTCTCTGATTGGCCACTGACATGTGCGCCCAATCGCGTGACGAGCTGTGTCTTTGCCCATTTCCGGATCTAACAGCCTGCAAACTACCTAACACCTAGTTAAGGTTAGAGTTTGGAATCAGGGCTGGTGTTCTATCGCCCTGCTCTAAAGACAAACTC